>NW_024870817.1:11775000-11965000 GCF_019054845.1 Dipodomys spectabilis
TGAGATTAGTTCATCTCTACTTTTAAATAATATTATTTGCTACATATATTTCTATACAATGATCAAAACCTTATGGTTTCACTAGGGGTTCGACAATAAAAAATACAAACTGTATTTATAGATTAACTGACAAAGATATATAAATGGATCATGTTAATACATATATAAAAATTGGATTCCAGTGGATCATACCTGTAATCTTACTTATTCAGGAGGCTGAAATCCTGAGGGTCATAATTTGGAGCTTGCTCAGGCAAAAAAGCTTTGGAAATTCCATATCCAAAGTAGCCAACAAAAAATCTTGGCTGGAGAGTGGGCCAAAGAGTAGAACATCACCTAAGAAATCAAGCTGAGAAAGTATAAGGCCCTGAGTTCAAGCCCCAAATCAGCTAAATATACATACATATCTATATATATAAAACACAACATATATATATATATATATATATATATATATATATATATGTATAACAACAAAAACTGATGTTGGGTCTTGGTATATAACCCTATGCTAGAATGCTTACAGAGATATCTGAAGCCTGATTTGATTCCTAGCACTCAACAAAAATCATGGTGTACATCTTAGGCATATACAGTAGAAGGAGAAAGAGAAGAGAATCAAAGGAGGAGAAGAGGAAGAGGATGAGAAAGAGGAGGAGGAAGAAAGAGGAAAGAAAGGAAAAAAGAAAGAGAAGAAGATAGGAAGAAAGAATGAAAAAAAAGAAAAGAAGACTACTTTTTTGCTACTTTGAGAGTAAGGACAGTGCTTTTATAATGAATGGATATGGAGACCACTATGCAATGCATATGTTGAATGCTTAGATGCATCAAATCTGAAATGAAGAAAAGAAATTAAACAAAAACAGTAACTCATAGTTCATACAGTGTCCAACAGAGCAGTGCTTAAAAACTGGAAGAAGGAAAGAAAATCTTAGCTAACGTCCTGTCCACTCATTTTTCTAGACTATGTAAATTTTATGTTTCCCATAGGTCAATTTGTTTGGAAATTACAAAGTTGACTTCTAGAGCTCTAAAATAGGAAGTCTGTTTTAAATCCTAGAGTCTCTCTAGTCAGGATGCTATATATTGATGAGTCTTGTGGACCACAATACCTTTCCTCTTTTATATGAATATCATATTTTATTTAGAGATTTGTGATGAAAGGAAGATTTAAGTGATTCAGTAGTATGGAAATATATAAGCAACCTATTGGTATACATATATATATATATATATATATATATATATATATATATATATATATATATATAATTTTCAGTACAAAGAGAAGCAGAAAAGTACTAAAAAATTGGGTCTATAAACACAGGGTCATGATTATTCTACAACTTGTTTTGAGATTTTTGTCAGATTTATGGATTCTCAGATTAGAATCCAAGGTCTCATTTGTCACATCTTCAGCATCTTATATCCACATTACCCTGACTATATAACACCCGGTCTTCAAACTTAACACTACACAGTAGGCTAACAGGGCAAAGAATCTTGGATTGGTCTTACCTTAACACCCATTTCTTTAAGAGATTTTTCATCAATATGAAAATCAAGGGTTTGGTAACAATGGGAGTATTTAAAATGCATGGATAGGATTATTATTATTTTTTAATCCAGTAGTTGCATCCTAACTTGGCACTTCATACAAAAAGTCTGTGGTGTTAATCAAAGTTAGTCTGATTAGAAAATGGAAAGGAGTAGTTGCATAATATAGAGAGGATAGCATCAGCTACTGTCACGTCACAGTAGTTGAGGCCTTCAATGTAGATGGAACCAAGGCATGCCGCCTTTCAAGGAGGGACCTGAGAAGTGTAATCAAAAGAAGAAATGTCTTCTCTTCCCTTGTCCTGGCTGTCCTTTTCCTAGTGTCTCTGGTGGACTGAATACCCAGAAGCATAAAGAAAGGAATTTCATCAAGCCAGTATGTATTAGGGAGAATCCTTGGGTCCAATAGTAAAAGGAAAGATTTGGAAAAGAGTCTTGAGAACCAAAAAGGAAAGATTCAGCATAAAATACTTTCCAAAGTGTGTCAAAAGAAATATTAATCCCGTGAGCCATAGTTTAAAAGACCCAAGATGAAATAAATTTTGGCAAATGCCACATAATATAATCATTGTGTTCTAATAGTATATGTAAGGCATTCTTGGAAGGATTGAGGATAACATAAATAAAATAAAATTTCAGCTTTTAAAAAATTTGTATGCAGTTTTTGGGACAAATAACAAATATACAAACAATAAATAAATAAAGAGATATTTGTATCATATGATGTGAACAAATGATATGAAGTATAACAATTTGTTACTGATGGAATATATGTTAAATCTTATTCTATAAAAATAATTTGAAACATGGATTCATGAAAATATAGTAGAGAAGTTTCTACTATTGCATAAGACAAGAAAGGGTAGGAATACTAACAAACTGATATTATGAAGCCAGTAGTGTGTAATATAAAATCTGATGAAAATACAACAGCAACAAAAAGAACATTATAGATCAAATTCCTGTTGAACATAGATGCAAAAATGTGCAATAAAATTGTATCCACCAATGCATTAAGAAGATCATACTAATGCCATTACAAGAATCCTAGGATGGATCATCATATGTCACTACCAATAAATGTAATACAGCATGCAAGTAGAATCAAGGACCAAAACACCACATAATCACCTTAATATATGCAGAATTTTTTTACAGTACTCAACATCCTAAAATGATAACAGATCTTAAGAAACTAAGAATAGAATGTATGTTCCAGAAAAGCCTGTATCTGGTAAATATATATATATATATATATATATACATACATATATATATATGTATATACATATAAAATGGCAGACTACTAAAATCATTTCATTTAAAATCAGGAATGAGACAATAGTGTCCACTCTTCCACTGTTTTGTCAACACAGTACTCTACATTTTAATCAAAGCAATAAGGCAAACCACAACAAATAAAAGGGATACAAATACAAAAGGAAGTAATAAACTTACCCTCACTTATACAAAATATGATTGATTAAAACTTTTAAAACGTAACCAGAAACTCTTACATTGGATAAGACATTGCAATGGATATTTACACATGCAGCAAAGTAACACAACAAAAATAATTAATGTATGAAACAAATGGGAAAAACATCCCTTTCAAATAATATAAAAAACATCAAATCTATCAAGGAAGTATGAACTGTTACAATCAGAACTGTAAGTAAAATATTAAAGAAGAAAAAAATTATTGGGCTCTAGAAGATGCAAAGACTTCCCATGCTTATGGATAGGCAGAATTAATGGGGTTAAAAATAGATACGTTACTGAAAATAATCTCTATATCCAATGAAATTCCCATCAAAATTCTAATAATATTCCTCATAGAAAAATGATCCTAAAATTAATATGGAAATACAAAAGTCATTGAAAAGCCAGGGCAATCCTAAATAAACAGAGTAGTGTTGGAGGTATAATAATACATGGTTTCAAAATATGCAGCAAAGACATAAACATGAAGCACAGAATAATAGCACAGAAAAGGCACAAAGACCAATGGTATCAAAGAGTTCATCAAGAAATAATCCCTCACACCCACAGCTATTTGATTTTCAACAATGGTGCCAAAAATGTATGTCAGAAAAAAGACAGTAAATGGTGCTTGGAAAACAGGATATCTACCTGTAGAAGATTGAAATTTGATTCCTATCCTTCACTCTTTACAAAAAATCAATTCAAAAATAGATTAAAGACTGTAATATGAGAACCAAATCTTTGAAACTACTACAAGAAAATATATGGGAAATACGCCAAGATCCAAACATTAGCAATTACTTTATGAATAGGATTCCAATAGCTCAAGAAGTAACAGCTTGGATTGACAAATGAGATTGCATCAAATTAAAAGGCTTCTGCACAGGAATGGAAACAATTACCACAATGAAGACATCCTAAATAGTGGTAGAAAAATCTTTGCTAGCATTCATCTGACCCAAGATTAATATTGCAAATATTAATTAAGCACCAATAGAACAAAGAATTCAACCTTTAAATACCCAAGTACAGTGAACAGATATTTATCAAGAGAATAAATATGCTTGACCAATAAATACAAGAAAAAGATGATCACCATACTTAATAATGGAAATATAAAGATGATACTATGTGAAAGGGTATGTACTTATTACCTGACATATGTAAAGATAACCCCACTGTGTATCACCTCTAAAACAACAATAAAGTAAATTAGAAAAAATGAAAATTATAAAGGGAATATAAATTAATATATTTACATTTGTGTGACAAATAATTTTGTATTTAAATTTATAAAAATTTTATATTTCCACAATCATTTTGAGATTCCATCCCACACCAGTTACAATGATATAAATAATAAAACAAATCACAACAAATGCTGGTGTGAAAGGGACAATCTGTATGTACTGATGGAAATGTTAATGCAGGATTTAGGAAAATCATTAAGGAAGTATCTATAAAAACTCCAGTTCAAGATCCAATATTGGCACAACATAGGAAAAGGATATACTAGTAATATGGAAACAATATTGTCATGCTTTGTTAAATGAACATTATCAATTATTATTTTTCAACAATGAGAAGGCAAAGGAAAAGAAAATTTTCTAGTAGATGCTTTTGTGATAGTGACCTTTACGAAAGTGACTTTGTAAAAAATGAATTTAGCATAAATTAATTTGTGAACCTCCTTCATTTTGATATTTATGAAATGCATATTGTGAATTCTGATCTAACTCACCCATTTATATTTTTCTTCATTATACTATAGGCTATATATGTATATGTACTGTATACTATATATAAACTATATGCTTTATGTAATATATTACATAAAATGTATATGTATACAGAAGATATATATCACATGTATGTGTATATATACATAATATACATATGCATAAATATAATTCTTATTTTATTCATCCACTGAGAGACATCTAAGGTGTTTCCACACATTGGCTATGGTAAGTAGTGCAGCAATGAACATTGCTGTGCAAGTGGCACAATATCCTGGTTTGTAATCTTTTGGAAAAAATCCCAAGCATGATATTTCCAGTCTCCTGAGTAGCTAGGGGATTTCAGGTGCAAAAATGTCTTCACCAGGAAATTTTCTTTTAGGAACATCATTATTAGAAATATTGCATAAAATTATGTTAAAGCTGTGTGTCTAAGCTATGTATGTAAAAAAACATCAGAATGTTGAGTTTATTCTTGCATTCTAGTCACAATTTCTGATGATATATAAAATATTTCAAAATTCAAAAAATTCCAGCACAACTATGTTTATTGCAGCATTATTTACCATAGCTAAGATATGGAATCAACCCAGATGCCCCTCAGTAGATGAATGGATCAAGAAAATGTGGTATATATACACAATGGAATTCTATGCCTCCATCAGAAAGAATTACACTGCCCCATTTGTTAGGAAATGGAAAGACTTGGAAAAAATTATATTAAGTGAAGAAAGCCAGGCCCAAAGAAACATAGGTCCCATGGTTTCCCTTATTTGCAATAACTAGTATATGTCTGAGACAAGCAGAAATGGTCAGATAAGTTGATGTTAAGTGAAATGAACCCCAAGATAAGGACTCAAATGTTTTTTTCTTTCTTGTGATTGTTTCTAACATATTTATAAGATGATTTCTTTCTTGCTTTGTATGTCCCTCCCTCACAGTATAACCCCTGCCTGTTTTCACTGTATTTGATGTTGATATAATTTGTCGAGGGGAAGGGAAAAAACAAATTGTTTAAATAGGGATACAGGTGGACCCATTGCAACAATGAGATGTACAAGACGTTATGTCCAAAAACTAACTTTATAACTTTGGCGCGGGGAGGGGAGCGGGGTCGAGGGGGAGATGGGAGGGCAGGAATTGTAGGGGAAACAAAGGAGGAGGCAACAATGCTTGATAAGAAATGTACTCATTACCTTGCCCATGTAATTGTCACCCTCTGTACGGTATTTTCACAATAAAAAATCTTATTAATAAAAAAATTTCTAAAATTCAAAATACTAAAGATCTCAAACATTTTGAATAAGGAACATTTGATTGCAGTGACAATTAAGTCATTGTTAAAAAATTAAAGTTGTGATTGGTACAGTGTGTAATGTGTGTAATCCCAGTAACTCAAGAGACCGAGATCAGGAGCATCATATATTAAGGCCATCTAGACAAAAATTCGGTTAGGTGGCTTTTCAGCTCCAGGGAAATTTATAGCTAGAAGAATCACTAGTGCCCTGAGACCAGTCTGGAGCAAAACATTTAGAGGAATATGAACCAAAAAACCTAAATGTATAATGAAATTCTATGCTTCCATCAGAAAGATCAACACCACCCCATTTGTTAGAAATGGAAAGATTTGGGAAAAATAATCATATTAAGTGAAATAATCCAGTCCCAAAGAAATTTAGGTTCCTATAGTCTCCCTTATTTGCAATAATTAGTGTATGTATAGGATAATCTTATCAGATGAGCTGAAAAGCTCAAAGGCTATGTACACATGATAATATAAGATGATTCTAAGTGAAATGAACCTCAAGATATGAACACAAGAGGTCTGTCTTTCATGTTGTTGCTTTAAATGTACTACGTGATTTGTTTTGTTTCTTTTGTATTCCCTTCTTCCTATGGTATACCTCCTGATGTCACTGTATTTGATTTTGGACCCTGCATCTTGTATATACATTTGTCTAATCTGGAGAGGGGAAGGGGAATAACAAAACGGTGAAACAAGGACATAGGATGACCCATTACAACAATGATACCCACAGGAGAGTGTCTTGGAACTGAACTGTACAATTTCTGCCTGGGTGGGGGGGGCGGGGCTGGGGGGGGGCAGGGGTGGGGGGGATGAGTGTGGGAAGTGAGGGAGGGAAGGGATAGTGGGACAACAACGAGGGAAGGGGTAACAATGATAGACAAGTAATGTACTCATTGACTTAACTGCAATCCCTCTGTACAGCATCTTTACAATAAAATAAATTTAAAAAACCTAAATGTAAAAAGGATGGTAGTGTGGCTCAAGCAGTAGAACACCTAGCTAGTATGTACAAAGCACTGAGTTCAAACTTCAGTATTACCACTTCACGAAACACAAAAGTGTTTTGAAAGTAATCATTTGAGCTTTCAAATATTATTTCATGCATGAGAACTGTTTATATGTGACTTCAGTGTCTCTTGGTACTTTTTTAGTGATTCATGGAGATTAATGTCATGGAATTTCTTGCCTGGGCTGGTAAGAACTGTGATCCTTAGACCTCAGTCTCCTAAATTCTTAGGATTACAGGCATGAGCCATTGGTATCCAGCTTCAGTGTCATTTTTGATACTGCTAAGAGCAATGTTGATAGCAAGATGGAATAAAACAGATGAGCCGTGAAAGGATGTTCAATATTTATCAGAAATATCACTTATTTTTGTTGAAACAATGTCCTTAAAAAAAATCCAAAACAGGCAGGCACCAGTGGCTCACTCTGTAAACCTATCTACTCGGAAGGCTGAGATCTGAGCATCTCTCAGTTCAAAGCTAGCCTGGGCAGGAAAATCTGTGACACTCTTATCTCCAATAAATCACTAGAAAACTGGAAGTGGCACTGTGGCTCAAGTCTTAGAGCGCTCACCTTGAGCTGAAGAGCTGAGAGACAGTGCCCAGGCCCAGAGTTCAAGCCCCACAAGCACCAAAAGAAAAAAAATCCAAGTCTTTCCATTTCCTAATAAATGAGGAGTTGTCATGCTTTCTGATGGAGGCATAGAATTCCCATATTTATATATTTATATACATACATACATACATTTCTATACCACATTTTCTTGATCCATTCATCTACTGAGGGGCATCTGGGTTGGTTCCATATCTTAGCTATGGTAAATAACGCTGCAAAACCAGTTCTGCTGGTAGCTTTAGTATGGTCTTATTTGTGATCATTTGGGTAAATGACCAAAAGTGGGATTGCTGGGTCATATGGAAGCTCTATGTGGAGTCTTTTGGGGAAGCTCTATACTGCTTTCCAAAGTGGTTGAACAAGTTCACTCCCACCAACAATGCAGTAGGGTTCCCTTCTGTCCACATCCCCTCCAGCATCTGTTGTTACTAGAGTTCATAGGTCCCGTGGTTTCCCTTATTTGCAATAACTAGTATATGTCTAAGGACAAGCAGAAAAGGTCAAAAGCTCTGTACGTATAACCAGATAAGATTATGTAAAGGAACTGAACCCCAAGATAGGGGCACAAGTGGTTTTTTTTTTCTTGCTATTGTTTCTAACATATTTATAATGTGCTATGTGATTTTTGCGATATAACCCCTGTTTTCACTGTATTTGATGTCGGTGCCCTGTATCTTCTATATACACGTTGCTAATTTGGGGAGAGGAAGGAAAAAAACAAAAGGCTTAAATAGGGATACAGGTTGACCCATTGTAACAATATTGAAAAATGAACTTGGAGACGGGGGTTAGTTGTTGAGGTGGGAGGGAAGGGATGGTAGGGGAAAAATAAAGGAGGAGGTAACAATGCTTGCTCATGTAACTGTAACCCATCTGTACAACATTTTTATAATTAAAAAAGTATTTAAAAAGAATAAAGTACAATAAGGACATATATATTAAAAAACATAGTCCTAAAGTGCTATGTTAACCCTGGGTGTTTTAAAAGTTTTGACAGATCAAATGAACACAATTTAAATTACTCAAAATCATATAGTTAAAATGAAGATAAGTTCTATTTGTTTTCTTTAAGAACTCACTGTAAACCCACACTAGTATTGATATACTATGTAGAAACTGGAAAGCCATGCTATATTGAACAATTAATGGGTATTTATAAAATTTCATGTTTGGAGAAAGTTTGCTTTCTCTACATAGTAAAATTTATTACCAGTCTTGTTCAGCAGTATAATAAACCTGCTTTAAAATTCCTGCACAAAACTGACATTCAACCATGTTCTAACAGTTCAGATACTGGCAAGGTCTACAAAGATGCCACTGGAAAATATATATAGAGCATAATTTTCATTTCTTTGCTGTCAGGGTAACATGTGTGCCTCATATGCTTTAGTGAAGTCTAGCAGTACAAATGTGTCAAAAAATCATAAAAATTTGTCTTCTATGACTAGTGTACAGGATTTAGGACCCTAGTATTTGTGATATTTATCTCTAAGGAGGAAAAAAGGATTTATTCTTGGAAAATGTATAAACCTAATGTTTAACACATTTTCCCTATGGGATTTAATAAAGCAACTTCAGGTGAAGTTAATACACTCCTCGTGAATTTTTTTAATTCTTCTACTTTATCCTGGAAATTAGCATAAAGCATTCTGTTTAGAATTTCAAAAATTGTTTCTAGCCAGTAAAATGAAAAACATACTAAATTAAAATTATGACCCAGGAGGGAAGTTATCTTTTAATAAATGAAATTTATAGCTTTACTAAAGTATTTGCCAGAGGGGTACTGAAACTCAATTACTGTATTTACATAAATTCTTTTATCTAAGTAACAGGAAAGAATCCCAATTTAGTGGAAGTAAAAAGCTCACAGGTCACATGACTTGAAATTTGGAGCTGGTGTGACAGTTAAGGTAATATTGGCATCAGTTCTGATGTGGTGCAACTTTGTGTTTAATCTTTTATTATTTAAAGAAAAGGAAATTCCTATTTGACAGTCTGAATTACCACTTAGTAATGCCTAGTTTCAGCTTTGAAAACTGATAATGAACTTCTGAGGTACGCTACAGATTTTCTTATTGTTCTGCACTGTTTAGAGAACTGACATAATTTTTCAAAAACTAAAAGACCTTGTACAGTTGACATTACTCAATGCCTGCTGGATGAGAAGAGAATGCAAGAAACTTCCAAAATGCAAACTACTTCCAAAAATTGATCAATTAAAGATCTATACCATCTGACTTGCAGAACTGTAATCTCCAGATGAATTCATCACCAATGAAAGAGGACTCTGTTGTCAATACCAAGTCATCAGTGTATATGACTGCTTATGGAAATATCTGGTAACAAACATAAAGGAGTTAAATGGTAAAGCATTAGTGGTCTTTATGACCTTCACAAGTTATCATGACACAGCTGTGTAGAGATAGGAGCTGCTGGTACAATGCATTGGTAAGAGAATTGCTGGTGACTCAGTGTAGTTCAAGGCCAGGGTGGTATACTCTACTTACTACACAGAATAAGAACCTGCTTCCTTAAGAATATCTGTTGAAACAGTACCAAACAGTAACCAAGCTTGCTTTGTTGCATCGAAATTATTGAGTACAGATTTTTTTCTCTGAGTCATAAAGTAGAAAACATATAAAGAATTTTGCTATATATTGAAGTACAGTAATTGTCTCAAAGACAAACTTACTTGGTTAAGGTGTGGACTTCAGTAGTTGGTGTTTTCTTTTTTTTTCTTTGTACCATTGGTTTTTACTTAAAAAAAATGGTGTCAGAGCATTTCTGACTTTTCATACTTTGACACTTGACATTTTCTCAAAAGTGAACTCTGCCACTTTATTAAGAGTGTGAAGAGTTATTCACACCCAAGATACTGACGATGTCTACATTAGACTTACAAGTGACTTCTCAAAATGTTCTTTCTATGGTTTCACAAGTTTGACACATACAAATGAAAGTTCTAATCCTTCCATTCGCAATTTCTTCTTGCACCATCAATCATAGTGAACACCTCTCTTTACCAATTATCACATCCTTAACTTATATATCAAACTAAGAAAAAGAGCATATATTGTCAGTAACTTACTTTATCTTTAACGTTAATAAAATAATCACTATGTTTCCTATGTAACCACAATGCTATGTTTTTATGAAATGAGAGGAACAACAGAAACTTGTTTGTTCAAATAGCATTATACCATAAAAACACATTCTCAAGTAACTTTAGATATAAACAACAAAAATTACTACAATAATTATTGTTGATATTATGTGTTGTCAAAACATTTTTTGTTCAGGTAAAAGTAAGCAAAATGACTTCTATTAGCCAATCCTTAAATGAACCCTGACTGCCTAAACACTGACCACCTAAAAATACATTGGGTGAAAGCCATCTGACTAACATAAAGTATGCCTCCCCTTTATCTCATTTCTCTGACTCCAGTGAAGGCTCACAAAACACAGGGGTTAAAAAATAAACCCTATGCGAACTTGTGAGTAGATTCAATGACTCTCAATACAAATACTAAAACAGGTCAAAGTAAAATGGGATTTACTTGGCTCTTGTAGCATTGTTTATATAAAAACAATTACCACATATACCAATTAAATTTAAACCAGATTTTTTTGCTGTCATAAGACCCTTTAGAAATAGATGATTAAAAAGTTATTTTCAATGTTTGTTATACCACCTAAGAACCACTTTATTCTGATCTAGAAAATTGGATAAAACAAAATAATTGTTAGATTCTATTTTTTTTAGTTCAAGATTTATTTGTATCTATTCATGGACTAAAATTTATCTATGTCTTTACTTTGCTGGTAGATTATAGTAAATCTTTCCTTAAAATGTCCTTACTAGCTTTAACAATCCTCTAATGTCTACCAAACAATGTTTTCCAGCTATATTGACTGGATCCTGTAAGAGAAATAAGAAATTTCAAAGATAAAATGAAATGATAAAATTGAACTCTATATAAATGTGGTCTTATTTGAGAGTAAAACAGGAAGAGTGAGGTAGAGAAACCATTAACCACCAATTTTTGTCATATACTATGAGCCCCAAACTTTGTATACATTTCATTACATCTTCAAACAATGGAAATAATGGAACATGGCATCTTTCTCCCTAAACCGTCCATTTATTTACTATGTGTTATTTAGTGTATTACTGAAAGCTTACCTTATTCATTGCTTCATCATAGATGGTTTCGATCAAGAACATTCAACTATGAATGAATAAATGAATGAATATATTTGGAAAAACCTTTATAATTTCCTGTATTTACTTTTACATGGATCACTTGATACAGGGAAGCTCTCCCAGTCCCAAGTTTGATCCATTGTGTTGAAATCATTATATGAACTGCTGAGTATTTCAGTATCTTCAATTTTCTGAAAACGTGCCTCCACACAGCAAGATAAAAGTTGATGTGTTTAAGTTAAATGGTATAGTAAAAATGTGTGATTGGAAGTAAAAATGTTTGATTGTATATCTTTATAGAAAGTTGAGTAACATTATGGGAATAAAGCATCTGTATCATAGTATGGAGCCCAGACAAACAGCATTTGCTGCATTTCCTCAGCAATGGCAGTCTCCTGGGAACCATGTACCCTTAGATAATAAGGGGCTACTCTATTATTCTTTGAACTGTAGGTTTTTTTAAATTTGTGCTAATTTAGAATCAGCAAGGCATTCAAAATTAGTCAACTAGATTGAACAATTCCAAAATAATAATGATGGAATGATCTGAAAATAATTTTGAAAACAAATTTGTTTAGAATTCTCCAAGGCAAAAAAAAATAGAATCTGGTTGAAATGAGACATATTTTCCTAGAAGGCTATTTATAAAACATTTTAAGATAAATGGATGATTTTGCATACATCTAAGTATAGAAAATAAAGTAGAAGAATTATAAGACTATAGAATAAGTCATA
The DNA here is from genome assembly GCF_019054845.1 of Dipodomys spectabilis. Taxonomy (NCBI): domain Eukaryota; kingdom Metazoa; phylum Chordata; class Mammalia; order Rodentia; family Heteromyidae; genus Dipodomys; species Dipodomys spectabilis. Next base: position 11,787,650 of record NW_024870817.1, read on the forward strand.
AGAGGCACAGGAAGTAGGTTAGGATATTGAAGATGGAAAACATCCTGTTTGTGTCAAAAAAATGTTGAAAAAAGCCAAGAGCAGTTTTTCCAAAACTAAAGTAGGATATGTACCTTACAATAGGAAAAATAGGATCAATGCAAAGACCAAACCTATATCAAAATATCTCTTACATGTCAAGATAATAAGGACAACAAAATCAATTGAAAATGTACAAGTTGGGGAGGTGTTGGGGAAGGGGAAAATGGGAGAAAAATCAAGGAGAGGGGTAACAAGTTTGACAAGAAATGTACTCACTACCTTATGCATGTAACGGGAACCCCTGTGTACATCACCTTGACAATAATTAAATTAAAAAATCAATTGAAAATGAAAAGGGGTATAAATTAAGAACAGAAATAGTGTCTCCAACAAACCATTTTGAGTCACACCAGTATTTATGAAAAGTAAATTCAGACAATATGAAGATATATGAAAGTGGTAATATTGATCAAGGCATATTGTAGCCATAAGCTGCTTTCTTAAATGACGACTCCTTTGCAGAACAACTTAAAGGTAATAATAAATATATACTTAAAATGATATTTTTCAGCTACATGATAGTCTAAAAATAAAATTGTATTATTCAATAGAATGTTTTTCCTCACTATTCAAAATATGTATTTTGGAAATTTAGCATTTTATTGATTACAAACTTTAGAATGCTGTTTGGGTCTAACTACTATCTTTATAAGTAACTACACAAGGTAAAAAGCTGAAGTATTTTATACACATTTTATATGTTATATACACATATGTATATACGTATATGCCATCATGAGTTGTTTAATGGCACAAAACATCCTGAGAAATGCATCATTAGACAAATGTGTCAGAGGTTTCATTCATATTGAGGATTTGTTCTGGCAAATCACCTAACCAATAGTTATGAAAAGTTCTTCAGCTGTGTTCAAATCCTCCCATTCAGATTCACCACTTATTTTCAGATAATATACCGAATCATTTAAATCACCAAATATTAAAATAAATTCATCTACCTAGTTTGGTCCAGCTTTTCTTTCAACATGATAAGCATACCTTTCACTTAGGCTATGATTGCCATAGTGCTGAAAGTATTTTTACATTTTTTATTCGTCTTTAATCAAGGTCATTAAAAGTTTCTTTATACCTGATATAATCTTACTGGCTTAAATGAAGCAGATCCTTTAATAAAATCTATGACTCTCTGTATGCTTCAAATGCATATCTGTGGTCTGAGATGTCTTGCTAGCAAGCAACAACCATCATTAATTTTCCACATGCACAGTTTTGATATTTTAAGTTATATTTCCAGGGTAATCAGTTGAGATGGCCTCTTGTTAAAACATCAGAAACAAGTTTATGTAGTATGTATGTATGTATAGAAGGATGGATGTTTGAGTCTTTGATGACTGAACAACACAAATACATCAAGAACATGAGAGAAATGGAGTGCCATTTTAGAATAACAATGAAACGTATACTAAAGTGCATAAACCACTCTGTCATTCATTACCATTGTTGCATCAAATTTGTAGACTGAGAAATCTCAAAAAATAGATGTTGGCCAAATGATAGAAGGAACACTCTTGACATTAACTGAGATGAATTTCCTAAACCACCAGAAGATTTGCTAGATGTCAGTTGGTAAAGCATCCACTAGATACAAACATCTAGCATGTTTCATAATAATATTTCTGGGAGAAGTAATGGAAACCATTTGCACTCTTATCTATAGATCAGGACAACCTAAAATGACAATATACTGAGATAGAACATTACTCTATAAAAGTCAAGATTTTATTATTATTGTTTTGTTGATTGAAGGGTCAATGTAGCCTTCAGCATGCAGGGAAAGAATATGGAAAACTTCCTTTTCTTTTTATTCATTCATTCATTCATTTTTTATGCAGCTGGAATCAGCAAACTAACATGACTTTCTCGTTATCTATTTCTTCCTTCTTTTCTCTTTCCTGTAACAACTTAGGACATTTTAAAATTCTTTTTTCACTATCATTTTCAATAAATATGTACTGAAGAAAATCGGTGTATGTGTACAAACATTTTTGGTATATATTTTTATTGTAAAAATACTGTACAGAGGGGTTACAGTTACATGAGTAAGGTAATGAGTACATTTCCTATTAAGCATTGTTACCTCCTCCTTTGTTTTTCCCCTATCATCCCTTCCCTCCCCACCTCCAACTTCTCCCTCCCCTCACCCCTACCGAAGTTGTCAAGTTCGTTTTCAACAAAGTGTCTTGTGCATCTCATTGTTACAGTGGGACAACCTGTATCCTTATTTCAGCATCTTGTTATTTTCCTTCCCCTCCCCAAATTAGAAATATGTATATACAAGATGCAGGGCAGCGGAATCAAATACAGTGGAAACAAGGGTTATACCATGGGGGAAGGACATACAAAAGAAACAAAAAAATCAGATAGTACATTATAAATATGTTCAAAACAACAACAAGAAAGATAAAACCACTTGTGTCTCTATCTTGGGGTTCATTTAGCTTAGCATCATTTTATATGGTCATATGTACAGAGCTTTTGATCTTCTCTGCTTATCCTAGACATATACTAGCTATTGCAAATAAGAGAAACCATGGGACCTATGTTTCTTTTGGCCTGGCTTACTTCACTTAATATAATTTTTCCAAGTCTTTCCATTTCTTTACAAATGGGGAAATGCCATTCTTTCTGATGAAGCCATAGAATTCCATTGTATGTCCTGTTTTCACTGTATTTGATGTCGATATAATTTGGGGAGGGGAAGGGAAAAAACAAAATGATTAAATAGGGATAAGGGTTGACCCATTATAACAATAAGATGTACAAGACACTATGTTGAAAAACAAACTTAACAATTCAGTCAGAGGTGAGGGGAGTGTAGTTGTGGAGGTGGGAGGCAAGGGAAGGTAGGGAAAAACAAAGGAGGAGGCAACAATGCTTGATAAGAAATGTACTCATTACCTTGCTCATGTAACTGTAACCCCTCTGTACAGTATTTTCACAATAAAAACATTAAAAATTAAAAAAAAAGAATTCCATTCTATGTACATTTTCTTGATCCATTCATCTAATGAGGAGCATCTGGGTTGGTTCCATATATTAGCTTTGGTGGATAATGCCCCGATAAACACAGTTGTACTGGTAGCTTTAGTATGGCCTTCTTTGTGATCTTTTGGGTAAATGTCCCAAAGCGCGATTGCTGGGTCACAGAGGAGCTCTATGTGCAGTCTTTTGAAGAACCTCCATACTACTTTCCAAAGTGGTTGAACAAGTTTACACTCCCACCAACAATGCAGTAGGGTTCCCTTCTAGCCCTATCCCCTCCAGCACCTGTTGTTAGATTTCTTGATTATTGCCATTCTCACTGGGATGAGATGGAATCTCAATGTTGTTTTGATTTACATTTCTTTCTTAGCTAGAGAAGTTGAGCATTTCTTCATGTGTCTACCGGCCATTCTTATTTCCTCTTCAGAGAAGTTTCTCTTTAAGTCTTTAGCCCACTTACTAATTGGGCAGTTGTTTCTTTGAGGATTTAATTTTTTGAATTCTAGGTATATTTTAGTCATGGAATCTTTGTCCATTGAATGGTTAGTGAAGATCTTCTCCCAGTCCGTGGGCTTTCCGAACTTTTCATTTAATTATTTACTCTCAGCATATAGTAGGCTTGTTTAAAACAGCATCACAGCAAACACAACAGTATTGTGTTATGTAACAGTCTCATGATGGCTGTGATAGCGCTAGAGGACATGCATGTTTCAGTGGCTTCATAGTTTCAATATACCAATATTGTCTGTGTGGTCCATCATTTATTCCAGCACCATTGTGTATGTGGAGCCTGATTATATGTGAGTGGTATTCATTGTTTTTGTGTAGCATAGAATTTAACAATAAGGGAGTATGAAAAATAAATTGTAGTATGTTTTATTGATTTAATGGGAAATAAATCAACATTAAAAATAATCCTAAAACATATCTAGTAACTTGATAAAATAAAATAATCTGCTGTACTGGTAGAAGGCAGCTTGTAATATATAATGATATATAATAAGTTTTAATTCAAGGAAGTACAAATCTGTGCATGTGAATCTATGTACTTCCTCCTAGCTGTGTGTATGTGTGTGTGCATACATATGAGAAAATATATTCATGTTTTAGAAAAATATATTCAGATGATTATTTTTCCATTTTCCTCCACTTGCTTTCTTTCAGGAAGGATCAGATTTATAACAAGTATATTTTTCAATATTCTTATATTTAATTGGACTACTAGCAAATGAATGATTCTAATGTGGACATTTAAAAAAATGACACATGAACATATGCTCTTACCCAGTTATTTTGCACTTTGTATAAACAAGAAATATACTTTTTTCTGGATTAAGAAAACAGCAGAATGCTTTAAATAAACTCAGAATGGTTTGTGATTAATCATTTTGTTCAGTGTTCACACATTCAGGGTTTATTTCCATTTCTGATGATAAAAAAGGCATCTCTTTTCTCTGATTAAAGGAATAAGAAAGAAAAAGGGAAGAAAGTAGAGGAGGAGGGGATGAGTGGTGAGCTACAGGACAGATTGAGTGTATATATTTTAATCTGGCAGTTGTCTTGTATAATTTTTTTGCCAAAAGACTGCTAATTTCATACAAAAATTTAAATATTGTAGCAGTCACCCAACTTAAACATTTGGCAAATAGTTATCCTATTTTAAAAATAAGAAATATTTCTCAAGTGCTTCTGTTTTCAAAATACTGTCTCACGCTATTCTTTATGTTTGCTACATATTCTTTTGGAGAAATTTTTTTCTCTTTTATATCTGGGATCTCTCTCTCTCTCTCTCTCTCTCTCTCTCTCTCTCACACACACACACACACACACACACACACACACACACACAAAATTCTATCACAAGTTTTAAGGCTAATTTGGTTTATTCAATTATGTTACGATAAAGAAATGTTTTTCTCTCTTTTCCTTTCTTCTTACTGCCCTCTCTCCTTCCATTTCTTTACACCTTCCTTTTTTTCTTTGTTTTTCTTGGAAAATATCTACATTTCTTATAGAAAAACTTGAAAAAAGTTGACTTTATTTGTCTCAATTTAACAAAAACAATCTGCAATCTACTTTTCACAGGAACATGGAAGCTCTCACTTTTAGATGTGAATTACCCCAAGGGAATATTTGGTAAGATTCACGCGGCTTCATGCACCATATTCCTGTCCCATGAGTGCCTTTTGTTATTGCTTCTGTCTTCAAGCTGACATCAGAGGGAGTATTTTTTTTAATAAAAAATGATGTAGGAGTTTTGAAATTATACAATCTGCTGTGCTCTACTTGACCACATCCCTACCAATTCTAAAATAATTTCTAGAATTCTTAAGAAATTTTTTTCTAAAAATCTCATTTTAATAGTCAATATGGATACTTTTTATTTACCATGTGTGTTACTTTCCATTTAAAGAAAGGAATGTATTTTTAGTTTAACTAAAGTAGTCATAGAAGAATACATAAAAACTTGGATCCCTTATAACTTTATATTAAGAAAAGGACCTAATATAAGAGATTATGTTACCATAAAAATGAGTTTGATTTTTAAAACTTATGAATATGATACAGCTGACAAAATGTTATGTTTGATGAATATCTGGAAATGTTCCCTCTGATAAAAACACTATTCTTATCTAATAACTTTAGTAAAAGTGTTGAATCAAGGTTGTATTTTCACAGACTGCATAATCCTACTAAAATCCTTTCCACATGAATTACAAACAAAAATATAATTTTGATTCATAATTCATTTAATTTTTATTCCTATGAAATCTGTTGATGCTCAAATTTCATGATTTCAACTGGTGAATTTTCTGAGCTATCTGTAATGACATTTTCTCTCTGTCTTAATATTGATGTAATTGGCCTCAAACATTTAAAACTCTCAAAAACTAAGGGAAATTTCTATTCAGATTTTATTTTAATCAAATTTATATTTGCTTCAATATATATCAATGTTTATCAATGTGGCAGTGCTGACATTGGACTAGAATTTTTTTTTTGAGGGAAGCTGTCTTGTGCATTATGTTAAATTTAGGAACATCCAATTTCCTGTCCACTAGATGCCAGTAGTACCCTCACCAAGTTGGGATAGCCAAATTTAACTCTGGAAATTGTAAAGGTGAACTGGGAAGGTAGAAGTAGTTTAGAACCACTGATTCACATGGGGAAAAAATCCTAAATTGTGAGTTTATAACACTGATGAGACCCCATAATGCAAGTGTATCAGTGTAATTAATGAATACATAAAAAAATCAAACACTGCCCACTCTCCACAAAGTCCATTCTTCTCCCTTGCTGTACTAAAAATAAGCAAATGTTCTTAATAATTTTAAGGGTATAAAATGGGTTTATATTTCTGAACTGTCTAAATGAAATTGCAGAGAATTTAATTCTGTTGTTGACTTTTAGTCAGTCTCTTGCTAATGAGGTATGCTCCTCATATCATGGTGATGCTACTTCCATTTTTATTGTCATGTGCTGTAATTTTTTCATATTACTGGCTATAGATATCTTGCTGCTTGTTAAGCTTTATTAGTGGGAATGTTTTTAATCTGATTTGATTTCATGTATTCTGTTTTTTTCACTTCTTATGTAAGTTAGATTGATGTTTGAAGGATTTCTATATTTTTAAAACATATTGGGAAAACATTTTTCCAAATTCTATCACATTTACATTTTTGTGCTGTAAGATATAAAACACACCTCCCCCTTTAACTTCTAGCATCGGTTAACTGTGTTCTTGTACTTGCTTTAACAATTGTGCCAGAGGTTTATATTAGCTCATTATTCTTTTTAAGTTTACTTTAGATTCTAATATATAGTCATCATTGTTATTATTCACTTCTTATGAGTAAATATGTATATATGCATATATCTATCTATATATCACTAGCTTTCAACCTGCTTATAAAATCATTTCTAAGCCTGGTGCCTGTGGCTCATGCCTGTAATCCTAGCTACTCAGGAGGCTGGGATTTGAGGATTAGAGTTCAAAGCCAGCCCAGGCATGAAAGTCCATGAGACTCTTATCTCCAATAAACCACCAAAAAACCAGAAGTGATGTTGTGGCTCAAGTGGTAGAGCACTCGCTTTTAGCTGAAGAGCTGAGGGACAGCGCCAGGCCAAGAGTAGAGTTCAAGCCCCATGATCGACCAAAAAAAAATCATTTCTACATTCATAACAAGGAATTGTAACTTCTTTATATAACTTCTTAATAACAATAAAAACATTTCCATTATAAATATCATTTAAACTTCTCTTTAATTCTTACCTATGAATTCATTGTCTTATATTTGATTATTATATTATTCACAATTACTTAATATCCATCTGGATATACTTTCCAATCGATATGATTCTTAAAATATATTTTAAAATATTTAAAGCATTCTTTTCTCTTATGCCATTTTTCTTTTAACTTTCCCAAAATAAGGTAAAATATTTGTGTGAATTTCTTTCTTTTTAATGAATTTTTTCTTTAGAATCTGGTGTATTATAAAATTAGGGGAAAAGTTGATGTACAATGTGAAATATATGTTCTATCATTGGCTGCATTGTTCCAAAATTTTCAACTGGATTATTGAATTCTATTCTTGTGTTTATTGCCACATTTTTCCTATTCTACCAGCACTGGAAGATGTATGAAAGTTCCCTACCTTGGTCATGGGTTTCTCTGTTAATTAGTTTAATTTTGACATCATTTGTTTTATATAATTTTAGCTATATTATTAACTATATGTATTTACAATGGAGATCATTACCTGATGTTCCTTTTTTCCTTTTTTAAAATTTTATTTAAAATTTTATTTTTTGTCAGTCATAGGGCTTGAACTTTAGGCCTGGGTGCTGTTTCTGAGCTCTTCAGATCAAGGCAAGGGCTCTACCACTTGAATTACAGTGCCACTTCCCATTTTCTAGTGGTTAATTGGAGATAAGAGTCCCATGCCAGGCTGGCTTTGAACCGCGATCCTCAGATCTCAGCCTCTTGATTACAGGTGTGAGCCCCCAGAGCCTAGCAACTTTGTGTTCTTTTAATCATTTAGAAAAGACTATATTTAAATCTATCAATGCTTCTTAAATCAATATTTTCAGATGTTATTATATCAGAAAATGTTCTCTTGTTTTATCTTTATTCATATCATTCATTCTTACAGGGCTTCTTTGTATGTTGGATAGGTAGATCTAAAGACTGTATATTAGACTTGATATTAATACAGCCAGAACATTTATTGTATTTGATTAGCATATGAAGATTATATTATTTAATATAATTTTCACACTTGCATTTATAATAACCATTTCACTGCTCCTTTTCTTTGTCAATCTTGTTTTAATTACTTTTCCTTTTTGTTTTAATCTAGAAAAAAATTAAAATTGCATACCCTATTAAAATGTTATTTATTTATTATTTTTATTACAGATTGAATCAATTGATCATTATTGTGTACTACCCATTATACTGTGTCTCAGAGAATATAATGAAATCATAACACATTAACTGTATTTAACTACCATTTCAACATATGCATTAATACTTTCATAGAGTTTTTTTTTTTTTTTGGTCGGTCATGGGGCTTGAACTCTGGGTCTGGGCGCTGTCCCTCAGCTCTTCAGCTCAAGGTGACCGCTCAACCACTTGAGCTACAGCGCCACTTCCGGTTTTCGGGCTGGCTTTGAACTGTGATCCTCAGATCTCAGCCTCCTGAATAGCTAGGATTACAGGCGTGAGCCACCAGCGCCCGGCTTTTTCATTGTGTTTTAATGCTTGTATTTGAACCTAAAGTTAATTTCATTACAATTTTATAGCCATTACGCATGTATCTATTTTTGTGTATGAGTTTGTATATATTACCTTTGTAAGATTACTAATCTTACTAATCTAGATACTATCTAACTCTGATATGGTACTGAATACATCATATACTGATATATGATTTATATAACACTGAATATACTTATATGATATTTATATATATGTACTGAATATATTGTATAGCCAGATATATAAATGAATTGATGAAATCAATCACATATGTGTGTGTGTATGTAATATCATATCTCAAATATCTCTGGCTTAATAATTTTTTCTCACATATAAAGATCTTTACATAATGGTAGCAACTCCAGGATAACTAATCTTCAAATGTGGCTGAGATCTAGACCACTGTAGATTATGATACCATAATTTATTCCTGGAAATTCCAGGATATCCATAGCAGGAGGTAATCCAAGATACATGTTCAGTATAAATTAACCCTTGTAATTTCAATCTATTAAAGAATTAGGCTTGTAGTCTCAAACTAACAGCCTGGAAGGATGGAAAATATCAAGGAGCCAACAGAGCATCAGTATGTAGACCAAAGTAATCACATGAAACACACAGAGTTAGCACTACAAAATACATTAACTACATTGATGACATGCATAAGAAAGATTAAATTCAGTCAAATGTTAATGGCAACTCTAATGAATTGGGAAAAGCAAAATATCTGTGAGACTATTCTCTTAAAGAAAATATTACTATCAAATATTATCACAGAAAATTACTTGGGAAGACCTTCAAGCCTGTCTAAGATGTTGTTATAGATTGTGTATTTAAAATATCCATAGAAATTGGAGAATAATTCTTCCACTAATGGTTAATGGAATACTAAGTTTACTTTAACTTCACCATTCTTTAATAAACTGCTGATTTGGGTTGTTGATGTTATTTCTGTAAGAATATAGAAAGTATTAACACAAAATGAGAAAATGACAGGATTACTGGTTAACATCAAAGTGATTTCCAGAGTAATTAATAGCATGATTGCATATTAAAAATATTTTTATCAGCACTATGGAAACAAATTCCTCTTATCGACTTTTATATGTCTAAGTTCATGTACTGGCTAAAGATACAAAAACTTTCTTCTTACTGAATGATAAGAATATGTATTTCAAAAAGGGCAAAAATTATAACAATGAACATAATCATTCACACAATATGGAAAGTTATTCATACATGAAAGTAATAATCATTTGCAGCTAGAGATGGTAGCTAATCTTGAATTGCTTTAAAAATATGGGTAACAGTTCCTCATTTATTTATTGATACCTATACTGACACTATAATTACTTTGGTGAATAGTAGTACACTGTTCCAACTCAGTGAATAATTTAGAAAAGTGTACTTTGCACTACAATAAGGCAAAATTGGGGCTGGGAAGGTGGCTCAGTGGTAGAGCACTTGGCTTGGATGCATGAGGCCCTGGGTTCAATTCCTCAGCACCACATAAGCAAAAAAAGAAAAAAGCTGAAAGTGGCGCTGTGGCTCAAGTGGTAGAGCGCTAGCCTTGAGCTGAAGAGCTGAGGGACAGCACCCAGGCCCAGAGTTCAGGCCCCACGACCAGATCTCCCCTCCAAAAATAAGTCAAAATTGTCATGTAAGTACATATATAGTATGAAAAATGCATAATTAGCATTATGAGCATCATATTGTAGCCCTCTGCTTAATCAGTAAAATATTTCTATATTATAGATTGGTATGTTCTCATGTCTTAGCAGTGGGAAGAAATTTATATTATCATAGAACATTTTCAAAACTATATATATATTTTCAAAACAAATATATATTTAAGCAAATAAATATTTTCTGAGATATTCAAGTTAAAGAACTAATTAACTAAAAATTACTTAGTTTATTTAATTTTCTATTAGGTGGACAAAACACTTTAAGATGGTTGACAGGTTATTATTAAACACTGTAAAGAGATTTTAAAATTACATTAAGAGAAAAAGCTTCAAAACACTATAGGCATACTAAACACATACACATATTTACCACAGGTATGAATATATATGTGTATTATGAGATAGATATGAAACACAGAGATATGCTTTTAACTTCTAAAAATAAATTTAGAAACAATGAAGGCAGCATATTAAAACTTCTCACACGTTAGTTCATGAAAGCTAAAAATCTTTGCAAGACTCATGAGAATAAATCTCTTGTTAAGCATCAGATTGGCACCATAAAATGTAAAAGAATGACCAAGGTCATAATTGAAAGACTGCAATAAAAGTGACATGTCATTTTTAATGCCCTAATATAGGATTGTTATATACCCCTACTCCCACAAAAAACATAAAACTCAGTTTGTTCAGAATTTCTACTATGTCTTAATTGTCACTCTGGTCACATTTCCCACCCTTAATCCTATTCTTTGAATCTTTAAAAATATCTGCTGAACAGTAATTATTTAACCTTGCCTCCTACCTACTTTCCCTCTTTATTCTGAGGTTTCTTAAGGGCTATAATGAGCTGTCCCCACACAAACAGGCCAAATTAGTGGATAATTACTGCTGGGCCTGTGAATGTTCTCTCCTCCTTTCTTACAGTTTCACAACATTACCAGAATGGTCTGTCGCCTCCCTACCAATTAGGAACAATTACTACTTTATAACATTAGGGGTGGCAGGCTTATTATGTTGGAGGATATGTAAAAGTAATGTGGCGGTAGGGGAGGAAGGCCAGGCCAAATGGGGTCATTGTCATATGTGGAGCAACCATGGTTTGTATTCACAATTTTGATTTTAAGTTTTCAGGATTATGGCTTTAAAGATTTATATTAGCTCTGTTAGGGATTTATGTTAACTCTCTTAAATGAACATGAACATTCCCTATATTTGGGTTGTTTGTTTTCTCCTTTTTCTCCTTTTTTTAGAGGATAATATCTCATTCTGATAACTTCCAAAATAATAAAAATGGCTCTGAATCCTTCCACAGGTTTTTTCAAAGTCTTCTCTTTTGGTTTCCTGGTAAAATGAGTCTTTTGGGGGAGCTGATTATATTTTTTATCATTTGAACTTAACTTCCTTAGCCAAACCAGGGATGTAATTGAAAAGAAAGGTACTGTGATCCAGAAGGGCAAAACCATTAAAAAATATATATTCCCTATCAATTTGTGTTTGAATAGGAGAATTCAGGGCAGGACAAGCCTCCATTAAAATTGCAGGATGAATGAAGCATTTTTAAACATTTTAAGTCTGCTAAATATGAACTAAACTCTTTACTTTGGGGATCTGTGAATTTAACATATCTTACTTTCGTCTATCTTCAGATTTCTTTTTAGGTAATGATATTTTTGTTACAACTGAAGACATTTTTCTCAGACTATGAGTGGTATTTATTTTGGAGGAATAGGAATATGGTCAGTTTACTAGCCCCGCCAAAAAGAACACTTTACATTGTACTTAATGTGGGGCTTTACTTGGTGCTTCTATATTGTTTAATTAAATTACAAATGCATTAGAGTATGAAATAGTGCAAATAATTTAATATTGGAACTTAGGTTCTATTAAGTCTCCCTTTGCACTATCTTAGAACTTTCTCCTGGATGTCATAATTAGCCTAGCTCATTAATGGAAGGGGAGTTAAAATATAATAGAGATGGAACTGTACATCTTTAATATTTGTTAGAAGCAAAGCAGGAACCTCTTCAGGTATTGCTGTTGCTGGAAAAATAACAGAACTGATAAGCAATACTAACAGTAATATAAAGCACAAGGAATGAGAAATAGCTTTGTAACTATGGAATAAAGACACCAATGTCAATTTTGGGATTGCTATTTTTGCTGAGTATATAGAACAGAGTATGAGTTTTATGGAACTAAATGCAGATTAGTTGGAAAGAAAGTGAAACATGAAGCTGTTAATTACCTAAGTGAAAAGAATGATAATTAAGAATGGAAAGGGATTTTAGGATACTAAATAATATACGTTTGCAGAATGATGTATTTGTATTTTTGAAGGTAGAAAAGAAGATACACAATGAAGGAGACTAATACATTGTGAAGGTATAAATCTAATCATTTACATCTCTTCCAAACTTGAAAGAAAAAATATATAACTTTTACATATTGCTTAAGAAATAATAAAACAAATATAAAATGAGAAAAAGATAAAAATACAATAAGAAGAAAGCATATGATTTGGGAAGTGTCATTCTTTTAATTAATTAGACAGCATAGACAGTATAGCTAGGCACCTGTGCTAATGCCTGTAATCTTAGCTACTCAGGAGCCAGCCTAGGCAGAGCCAGCCCAGGCAGGAATGTCCTTGAGACTCTTCAATAAAAACATCGTTTATTTTATTGTACAGATGCTGTAGGGAGGTATTACAGTTACATGTGTTAGGTAATGAGTACATTTCTTGTCGAGAACTGTTACTCCTCCTTTGTTGTTCTCCCACTATCCCTTCCGTCCCCCACCTTCCTCACTTCTCTCCCCTCAAGTTGTAAAGTTCATTTCCAATATACTGTCTTGTGGGTATCATTATTGCAATAGGTCATCCTGTGTCCTTGTTTCAGCATTTTGTTATTATCCTTCCCCTTCCCCAAATTGGACAAATGTATATACAAGATGCAGGGTACCAATATCCAGTACGTTGACAAGAGGAGATATACCATAGGGGGAAAGAACATACAAAGGAAACAAAACAATCTCATAGTACAATAAAAACAACAACAACAAAGAAGAAGCACTTGTGTTCATATCTTGGGGTTTGTTTTGTTTAGAAGCATCTTATATAGTCATATGTACATAGCTTTTGAAGTTTTCTGCTCAACTGATAAAATTATCCTAGATGTATACTAATTATATATAGTCCTTTGCATTAATGGAAAGATTGGAAAATTTATATTAAATGAAGTAAGCCAAACCCAAAAAAGCAGGTCATGTGATCTTCCTCATCTGTAAGAACCAGAATATGTAAAAGATACCCTGAGACTCTTATTTCCAATTATCTACCAGAAAACTGGAAGTGATGCTGTGGCTCAAGTGGTAGAGTGATCGCCATGAGCTGAAGAGCTCAGAGACAGAGCCCAAGCCCAAAGTTCAAGCCCTACAACTGACAAAAAAAGCATAGATTGCATCTTTTAGAAAATTACAGCAGAAATTCTCAAGGAAAAATTTAATTCATAAACTTTTCTGTTAAATGGCAACCTCTTTGTAACCTACTTAAATATAATAATTTAAATATTTTGAAAAGAAAAATTAAGCTTACAAAAAAATCTAGCCTTGACTAACAAACAACTTAGGTACATCAAAATCAATAACAGCACTCTGATTGTCTAGAACTAATAGAAAATTCAATTTTCAATGAAAGCAACAAAATAAGCAGTATGTTCTTTATAATGGATAGTAAATTCTGAGTTCTTTGACTTCATTTTTCTTGCTTTTTGAGCATTTCACATCAAATGCCAATGACCAAAATGAACCTGATAGACTCAAATGTTCATTATGTAGTAGGCATTAAAGAATTTATATAGTTTACACCAGACAAAATGTTAATAGATGCCAAGTAAACAATCCAAATTTGAGGAAGTAGAACCATAAGACTCATTTTATAATTAGAAATACAAATACTACCAATGATTTAGCATTTTTTCAATTATCAGTATAATTCATTGGATGCTATAAATGTTGAGAATATTTTATTACAAAATTTAGAATTACTAATTACTAATGCAGTTAGGTCAAATGGTATGAAGTTAAATTTTGATATGCTTAAGAAAATGTAAAGAACAGAATTATTCATTAGCTTACATTTTCAAGGAAATTATTGGTTATTTTGACAGAGTGATAGGAAAAATAAAAACAAAATTCTAAAACATGGAGAGCCAACAGGAGATAGAATATAGAAAACTTACTTCAAAAGAGAGCACAGAAATGGAACAATCTTAAGCACGGGAGCTATAGGACATGGATTATTGATACAAATTTATCAATAAAAAGCACCTGGGCTGATTCTATTTGCCTTGACCATGGAGAAGAAGAGTGCTGTTATGAAAATGGTTGTGCAGGCCTCCCCTGTCCTTACTGCTTGCTAGTTCACAATCTTTTTTATAAATGCCCCAAAGCAGAATAGATGGATCATAGGGCAGTTCTATGTTGTTGGGTGTTTTGTATATTTTTATTGGGTTACAGTTACATTAGAAAGGTAATGAGAACATTTCCTATTGAGCATTGTTGCCTCTTCCTGTTTTCCCCAGCCATCCCTTCCTTCCCACCTCCACACCTACCCCTGCTCTGCCTAAATTGTAAAGTTCGTTTTTCAACATAGAGTCTTTTTTTCATAATGCCTTTTTTAAAACTTTTCTTTCTTTCTATTTTTTTAATTGTGAAAATACCGTATAGAGCGGTTACGATTACATGGGCAAGGTAATGAGAACATTTCTTATCAAGAATTGTTGCCTCCTCCTTTGTTTGCCCTTCCCATCCCTTCCTATCTCCACTTCCCACTCCCCCTTCCTCGTCCCCCCCCCCCCCTCCGCAAAGTTGTAAAGTTCGTTTTCGACATAACGTGTTATAAATCTCATTGTTGCAATGGGTCCATCTGTATCCCTATTAATTTGCTTTTTTCCTTCCCCCCCACATTTTTTTATTGATAAGTGTTATATTGTAAAAATACTGTACAGAGGGGGTTCAGTTACATGAGCAAGGTAATGAGTGCATTTCTTATCAAGCATTGTTGCCTTCTTCTTTGATTTTTTCCCTACCATCCCTTCCCTCCCACCTCCTCAACTACATCACCCTCTCCCTCTAAATGGTAAAGTTCGTTTTCTTTTTAATTGTGAAAATATTGTACAGAGGGGTTACAATTACATAGGCAAGATAATGAGTACATTTCTTAACAAGCATTGTAGCCTCCTCCTTTGTTTCCCCTTCCAATCCCTTCCCATGCTTCCCCTGCCCCCCCACCCAATGCTCCCCACTCCCCCTCCACCCCACCCCCCAACAAAGTTGTAAAGTTCGTTTTGGACATAATGACTTCTACATCTCATTATTGCAATGGGTCCTCCTGTATCCTTATTTAAACGATTTGTTTTTCCCCTTCCCCTCCATAAATCACACCAACATCAAATACAGTGAAAGCAGGGGTTATACTGTGGGGGAGGGACATACAAAGAAACAAAGAAATAATCTTATAAATGTGTTAGAAACAATCGCATGAAAGAAAAAAACATTTGAATACATATCTTAGGGTTCAATTCCCTAACACCACCTTATCTAACCTTTTCTGCTTGACTCAGACATATACTAGATATTGCAAATAAGAAAAACCATGGGACCTATGTTTCTTTGGGTCTGGCTTACTTCACTTAATATAATTTTTTCCAAGTCTTTCCATTTCCTAACAAATGGGGCAATGTCATTCTTTCTGATGGAGGCATAGAATTCCATTGTGTATATATACCACATTTTCTTGATCCATTCATCTACTGAGGGGCATCTGGGTTGGTTCCATATCTTAGCTATAGTAAATAATGCTGCAATAAACATAGTCTTGCTAGTAGCTTTAGTGTGGTCTTGTTGGTAAACATTTGGGTAAATGGCCAAAAGTGAGATTGCTGGGTCATAGGGGAGCTCTATGTGGAGTCTTTTGAGGAACTGCCATACTACTTTCCAAAGTGGTTGAACAAGTTTACACTCCCACCAACAAGGTTTTCCTTCTGTCCAAATCCCCTCAAGAATATATTGTTATTAGATTTTTTGATTATAGCCATTCTAACTGGGGTGAGATGGTATCTCAATGTTGTTTTGATTTGCATTTCTTTTATGGCTAGGGAGGTTGAGCATTTCTTCATGTGACTGTTGGCCATTCTTATTTCCTCTTCAGAGAAGTTTCTCTTTAAGTCTTTAGCCCACTTATTTATTGGGCAGTTGTTTCTTTGGGATTTGCTGTTGGGGATTTAATTTTTTGAGTTCCAAGTATATTTTAGATATGAGACCCTTGTCCGTTGTATGGTTAGTGAAGATCTTCTCCCAATCAGTAGGCTTTCTATTGATCTTGCTAGCTATGTCCTTTGCCATGCAGAAGCTCTGCAGCTTTATGCAATTCCATTTGTCCAACCATTCTTTGATTTGTTGTGTTTCTGGGTCTCTATTAAGGAAATTTCGGCCTGTGCCAAGGAGACCTAGAATTTCTCCTATTCCATCTTTTAATGTTTTCAGGTGTCTGCTTTGACTCTGAGTTCTTTGATCCATTTGGAGTTGATTCTGGTTCAGGGTGATATATAAGGATCTAGCTTTAGTTTTCTTTTTTTTTTTTTTTTTTTTTTTTTTTTAGAATGTCTTAAAGTAAATTTAATAATTATAAACAAGCAAATTAAATATAATTAGTTATTAATTTACTATTTAAATGTATCAATGTGATGTTTTATTTTTTTTTTTTTTTAAATTTAATTTAATTTTATTTGTGAACATACTGTACAGAGGAGTTACAGTTACATGGGCAGGATAATGTGTACATTTCTTACCAAGCATTGCAGCCTCCTCCTTTGTTTATCCTTCACATCCCTTCCCAGCCTCCCCCCTCCCCCCCTAATCCCAATCCTTCTCCTTCCTCCCTCCCCCCAGCCCCCCCCCCCCCACCAACATTGTAAAGTTCGTTTTGGACATGACAACTTGTACTTCTCATTGTTGCAACAGGTCCACCTGTATCCTTAAACAACTGGTTTTTCCCCATCTCCTCCACAAGTTATACTGACATCAAATATAGTGAAAGCAAGGGTTATACTGTGGGGGAGGGACATACAAAGCAACAAAGAGATAATCTTATAAATGTGTTAGAAACACATGCATGAAAGAAAAAAACATTAAAATACACATCTAAGGGTTCATTTTCCTGACATCACATTATCTGACCTTTTCCGCTTGACTCATACATATACTAGATATTACAAATAAGGGAAACCATGGGACCTACGTTTCTTTGGGCCTGGCTTACTTCACTTAATATAATTTTTTCCAAGTTTTTCCATTTCCTAACAAATGGGGCAATGTCATTCTTTCTGATGGAGGCATAGAATTCCATTGTGTATATATACCACATTTTCTTGATCCATTCATCTACTGAGGGGCATCTGGGTTGGTTCCATATCTTAGCTATGGTAAATAATGCTGCAATAAACATAGTTGTGCTGGTAGCTTTAGTGTGGTCTTGTTTGTAAACATTAGGGTAAATGCCCAAAAGTGGGATTGCTGGGTCATAGGGGAGCTCTATGTGGAGTCTTTTGAGGAACCTCCATACTGCTTTCCAAAGTGGTTGAACAAGTTTACATTCCCACCAACAATGAATTAAGGTTCCTTTCTGTCCACATCCCCTCCAGCATCTGTTGTTGTTAGAGTTCTTGATTTTTGCCGTTCTCACTGGAGTGAGGTGATATCTCAATGTTGTTTTGATTTGCATTTCTTTTATGGCTAGGGATGTTGAACATTTCTTCATGTGTCTATTGGCCATCCTTCTTTCTTCTTCAGAGAAGTTTCTCTTTAAGTCTTTCGCCCACTTATTTATTGGGCAGTTGTTTCTTTGAGGATTTGTTGTTGGGGGGTTTAATTTTTTGAGTTCCAAGTATATTTTAGATATGAGACCCTTGTCCGTTGTATGGCTAGTAAAGATCTTCTCCCAATCCGTGGGCTTTCTACTGATCTTGCTAGCTATGTCATTTGCCCTGCAGAAGCTCTGCAACTTTATGCAATCCCATTTGTCCAACTTTTCTTTGATTTGTTGTGTTTCCAGGTCTCTATTCAGAAAATTTCGGCCTGAGCCAAGGAGACCTAGGGTTTCTCCTATTCCATCCTGTAATGTTTTCAGAGTGTCTGCTTTGAGTTCAAGGTCTTTGATCCATTTGGAGTTGATTCTGGTGCAGGGTGATATATAAGGATCTAGCTTAAGTTTTCTACATGTAGTTAACCAATTTTGCCAGCACCATTTACTGAAGAGGTTGTCTTTCTTCCATTCTATTGTTTTAGCTCCCTTATCGAAGATTAGATGGCTATAGGTCTGTGGGTTCATTTCTGGGTTTTCAATTCTATTCCATTGGTCCTGAGGTCTGTTCTTATGCCAATACCAAGCTGTTTTGATTACTATGGCTTTATAGTAGAGTTTGAAGTTTGGTATTGATATTCCTCCAGCAGTGTTCTTTCCATTCAGGAGTGTTTTTGCTATTCGGGGTCTTTTATTGTTCCATATGAATTTTTGGATTGCCTCTTCTATTTCCTTGAAGAATGAGGGTGGAATTTTGATAGGTATTGCGTTGAATTTGTAGATAGCCTTGGGAAGTATTGCCATTTTCACGATGTTAATCTTTCCAATCCAGGAGCATGGGAGGTTTTGCCATTTTTTAAGTTCTGTGTTGATTTCCTTTTTCAAGATTTTAAAGTTTTCATCATAGAGGTCCTTCACTTCTTTAGTTAAGTTAATTCCTAGGTATTTTATTTTTTGTGGGGCTATTACAAATGGAGTTGCTTTCCTAATTTCAGCCACACTTTTCTCATTGTTGGCATACAGAAAAGCCATTGATTTTTGGGGGTTAATTTTATAACCTGCTACTTTGCCGAAGTTTTGAATCAGCTTGAGTAATTTGGGAGTGGAGTCTATGGGATTCTTTAAATACAAGATCATGTCATCTGCAAAGAGGGAGAGTTTTATTTCTTCTTTCCCTATTTGGATCCCCTTTATGTCTGCATCTTGTCTTATTGCTGTAGCTAGGCATTCTAATACTAGATTGAAGAGAAGTGGAGAGAGTGGGCATCCTTGTCTTGTTCCTGAGTTAAGAGGAAATGGCTTTAGTTTTTCACCATTGAGTATAATGCTGGCTGTAGGTTTGTCATATACAGCCTTTATCGTATTGAGGAATGTTCCATGGATTCCTAATTTTTCCAGAACCTTCATCATAAAGGGGTGTTGGATCTTGTCGAATGCTTTTTCTGCATCTATTGAGATAACCATGTGGTTCTTATTCTTGCTCCTGTTGATGTGGTGAATAATATTAATTGATTTGCGTATATTGAACCAGCTTTGCATCCCTGAAATGAATCCTGTTTGATCGTGGTGTATGATTTTTTGGATGAATTGTTGAAGTCGATTGGCCAAAATTTTGTTGAGAAGTTTTGCATCAATGTTCATCAAAGAAATGGGTCTATAGTTCTCTTTCTTTGATGAGTCCCTGCCTGGTTTTGGGATGAGGGTTATGATGGCTTCATAGAATGTGTTCGGTAGTGAGCTTTCTCTTTCAATTTCATTGAAGAGTTGGAGGAGTATTGGTGTGAGCTCTGCTTTGAAGGCCTTGTAAAATTCCGCTGTAAAACCATCTGGTCCTGGACTTTTCTTAGCTGGGAGGTCTCTTATTGCTGTTTCTATTTCAATGCTTGATATGGGCCTGTTAAGCTGGTTTAACTCATCTTGGTTTAGTTTTGGCATGTCAATATTTGCTAGGAAAAGGTCCATTTCTGTCAAGTTCTCAAACTTATTAGCATAAAGTTTTGAGAAGTATTCCCTTATAATGTTCTGAATCTTGGTTGTTTCCGTGGTGATGTTTCCATTTTCATCTCTGAGTTTATTAATTTGGGTGTGTTCTCTTCTTTTTCTGATAAGATTTGCTAAGGGTCTGTCAATTTTGTTAAGTTTTTCGAAGAACCAACTCTTTGTTTTGTTGATTCTTTCTATAGTTTTTTTGGATTCTAATTCATTTAATTCTGATTTAATTTTGATTATTTCTTTCCGTCTACTGGATTGGGGTTTATCTTGCTGCTCTTTTTCAAGGAGGTTTAGATGTGTCATTAAATTGCTAGTTTCAGATTTCTCCAATTTGTTGATATGGGAGCTCAGAGCTATAAACTTGCCTCTGAGTACTGCCTTTGCTGTGTCCCAGAGGAGCTGGTAATTTGTGTGTTCATTTTTATTGAATAGCATGAACATTTGAATTTCCTTTCTAATCTCTTCCATGACCCACTCTTGATTCAGCAGTGTGTTGTTCAGCCTCCATGTGATACTGGACTTTCTTTGGTGGCTTTTGGTGTTGAGTTCTAATTTTATTCCCTTGTGGTCAGAGAGAATGCAAGGTATAACTTCAATGTTTCTGAATTTAGACAAGTTTGCTTTGTGGCCTAAAATGTGGTCTATTTTAGAAAACGTTCCATGTGCTGCTGAGAAAAACGTGTATTCTGATGCTGCTGGGTGAAATGTTCGGTAGATGTCTGTTAAGTCTAGTTGATCTATGCAGCTGTTTAGATCTGCGGTTTCTCTGTTGAGTTTTTGCCGAGTTGATCTATCTAGTGGGGAGAGTGGTGTGTTAAAATCCCCAACAATTAATGTCTTTGGATCTATATGGGATTTGAGGGAAAGTAGTGTTTCTTTGATAAATTTGGGTGCTCCATTGTTTGGCGAATAGATATTTAGAATTGTAATATCCTCCTGAAGGAGAGATCCTTTAATTAGTATGTAGCGACCTTCTTTATCTCTTCTCACGAATTTTAATTTGAAGTCTATTTTATCTGATATTAAGATTGCAACTCCCGCCTGTTTATGGGGGCCGTTTGCTTGGTAGATTTTGTTCCAGCCTTTAACATTGAAAATGTGTTTGTTTTTACGGGCAAGATGTGACTCCTGAAGGCAGCAGATAGAAGGGTCTTGTTTTTTAATCCAACTAGACAGTCTATGTCGCTTAATTGGAGAGTTCAGTCCGTTAACATTAAGAGATAGGACTGAGAGGTATTTGGGAGTTCCTGCCATGTTATCCACCTTCTTGGGGGCTGCGAAAACTAGGTTCTTCCTATGGTTCTTGGATTCTCAGTTTGGGTGCAGTTTCTTGGCCTTTGTTGCGGTCTTGTTGGTTTTCTATGTGTAGGACATCTTTAAGAATCTTTTGTAGGGCTGGTTTGGTGGAGATGTATTGTTTCAATTTTTCTTTGCTATGGAAGGTTTTTATTTGGCCTTCAGTTATGAAGGAGAGTTTAGCTGGGTACAGTATTCTTGGTTGATAGTTGTTTGTTTTTAGGGCATGGCATACATCATTCCAGGCTCTTCTTGCTTTGATTGTCTCTGCTGAGAAATCTGAGGTGATTCTAATTGGTTTCCCTTTATAGGTGATTAACCTTTTCTCCTTGACAGCTTTAAGGATCTTTTCCTTGGTCTGAGTTGATCCTGTGTGGATTATAATGTGACGGTGGGATGTCCTATTCTGGTCTGGTCTATTTGGGGTTCTAAAAGCTTCTTGTATCTGAATAGGCCTATCTTTTTGTATGTTTGGGAAGTTCTCTGCTAGGATCCTGTTAAACAAATTTCCTAGACCATTAACTTCTGTTTCTAGGTGCTCCTCTACACCCATTATCCTTAGATTAGGCCTTCTGATGGTGTCTTCTAGGTGTTGAATAGATCTATCATACTTCTTGGACTTGTCTTGGATGGTTGTATGTTCTTTCTCTATAATATCTAGGCTGTCTTCAATCCCTGAGATTCGATCTTCTGCATGGTCTAACCTGCTGTCAAGACTCTCTACTTTGTTTTTTATCTCTTTTCCTTCTAATTGGTCAGCTTTGATGGCTTCAAATTCTTTGTTGAAGCTCTGTTTTAGGTCTTGTATGAATTTCTTTACTTCCTTAATTTGGTGTTCAGTGTTTGTTCTCAAATCACTTAGTTGATTGGTTATGATTTCTTTGGACTCCCATTCCTTCTGTTGGGTTCCATTCAGCATTCCCTTTGTGGTCTCCCTGACTTCCTTCAGCTCTTTGTTAATGGATTCCATGAATGCCTTTACTGATCTTTGTGTGTTCTCTACCTGGTCTCTCAATTCCTGTATTACTCTTTGATTAGCTTCCTCCCGTTTGTGGGATTCCTGCAGTTCTCTTTCCTCCCGTTCCTGGGATTCCTGCAGTTCTCTTTGAGTGTTCTCAGCCTGCTCACGCCATTCCTCCCTTTCTCTTTGAGTATTCTCAAGTTGTTCACGCAAATCCTGTATCATTTTTTGAGTAGCTTCCTCACGCTTATGATATTCCTGCATAAACTTTTGGGATGCCTCCTCTCTCTCCCTATCACGCTCATACAGAGTCCTTTGTAAGTTGTCAAACTTCTCATTTATCATATTTGCCACCAGTGTTTGTAGAGCTATTTGGGAACTCTCCTCTGGATTGTTCATTATCTGATCTGACCCCTGATTATCAAGATTGGGAATTGAGATACCTGGATTTGCCATTTTTCTTGTGTTTTTTCGGCTTACTCTGCCCATTTGAGATGAAAATAGCACCAGTTTTGTGCTAGAACACTATCTTAAGGCAACCATCAACCAACGTTTGCATTTATACAGTCAATAGTCTACAGATACAATCTAGTTCAACAGATACATCTATTCAACATCAAACAACTATATGTTAATGGGCTTCGAACCGCAGAGAAGAATTTGGGAAACCAGAAATTTTTAGGGTTAGGGAGAGATGTGGGTAAAAATTAGGAATAGATTGGTGTGAGGAGGCACAGGGAGAGTTAACTATGTCCTAATCTCAATGCAGGAAATAGGTTGGGTAGGATGCAAGTAGAGAGGGAGAGAAAAAGAAGAAAGGTAAAGGGAAATGAAAAGAGACCAGAAAAAAAATTAGAAACGTAAAAATTAATATAGTTATGGAGATTGAAAGACCATCTATTTAGAGAGGAATGTGAATATAATGAGAAAACAGGAGGGAGATAGAGGAGATGTGAAAAACTTAAAAAATGCTTAAAATATTATATAGGTATAAAGAGGTAGTACTGCTATTAAGGAATTTAAGTCTCAGAGGTTTTGGATTGAGTAATAAGTTTGTGGATTAAGTGTGTACACAATGGGGGATAGGGTCTACTAGTTAACTATGGGTTTATCAGGGTGTGCAGGACAAGAGTTAAGGCACATACAGAAGAACAAAAGAAAGGAAAAGGTGAAAAGGATAAGAAAGGGAGAAAAAAAAAGATCAGAAGTTCAGTAGAGCTAGACAAAAAACAAAAAGATAATTAAGAAAGAAAGAAATAAAAAGAGAGAAGACAAGAAAAGAAAGGAAAACGTACATTCACGTATTCCTAAAATAAAAATTATAAGAGGAAAAAAAAGTTACTGGAAAACAATTATTTTTTCAAAAAAGGCAAAAATTAAAGATTAATAAAAGTTTTAGAAAAGGAAAAAAAAATTTTATATATATAAGGTACCAAAAAAAAAAAAAAAAGAAAAAAGAAAAGAAGAAAAAAAAAGTTCTTTGATTTTTTTTTTTTTGATTTTTTTTTGGGAGGGGTGGGAAGAATCCTGTATCTCCCTTTTGTCTGTTACCAGCCTCTTGTTGGAGTCTCTGGTCAGCTTGAGGTCCTGTGGCTTGATTGGTTTCTTAAGTCAGTTTGTTCGAACAGGCAGAAAAATGCTCTGCTTTACCCAAGATTTTGAGATCCCCCTCCCAGGTTAGTTTAATGGGAGGGTGATCTGCTTTGAGAATCACAAAAGAGGGGTGATGAGGCTAGGTTCTGGTAGAGTTGAGGCCTTTCAACAAACAGTAGCTTTTCCCTGGGGCTATTTTGTGAAAAATTCACAGAGCCCACCCTGGAGCCATTCTCAGGGTTTCTGTTTTTCAATTGATTGTGGAGGCTGCTAGAGGGAGGGGCAGCCTCTGGCTCTGGTTACCCAGTGAGGAAAGCCACTCCAATGGCTGGTGCCTGAGCTGGGTGACTTTTCCCTGGATGGAGCTGAGTCTGGCAGGTCACTTCGCCGTTAAGTTCTTGTGACCTGTTAAATGACTCGTTTTATTCCAAGGCCTGAGTTGGAGCTAGCAGCTCCTCTGAGCTTTGTCGGTATCCAAGATGGAGATCACCGGTGCTGGGGGGGGAGGGGTGGCCTTCCCTCCTCTGCTCCCTGAGAAGGAGTGAGGAAGTGGGGCTACTCACGCCGAGTCTTGGATCCTGGGTCGTCTCTGGTCTGCAAAGTGCAGGATGAAGTTGTCCGCTCCTTGTCGGTTCTTGCTGGTGTTGAGTAGAATCCTCTCGCCCTCTGCGTTTGGCTCCTTCGTCCCGGACTCTCTGTGTGAGCGCTCAGGTATGGCCGCGGCTGCGGTAGCCGCTGCGACCCTGCCGCCGCCGCCACGGCTGCTGGCAGGCGCTCAGATGTGTCTCCTTGTCTTGGCTTCCCCTCTCTTGTCTAACTCTCTGTCCTGTGATGGCACACTTGGTGTGATTCTCTGGCTTAGGACTGTTCACTGGAACTCTAAAACTGCTTTCTATGCGAGAGCTTGTTCAGATTCCAGCTTCTCCTCCGCCATCTTCCCTAGCTTTAGTTTTCTACAAGTAGTTAACCAATTTTGCCAGTACCCTTTACTGAAGAGGCTGTCTTTCTTCCATTCTATTTTTTAGCTCCCTTATTGAAGATTAGATGGCTATAGGTCTGTAGTTCAGTTCTAGGTTTTCAATTCTATTCCATTGGTCCTGAGGTCTGTTCTTGTGCCAGCACCAAGCTGTTTTGATTACTATGGCTTTATAGTAGAGTCCACATTTTAGGCCACAAAGCAAACTTGTCCAATTCAGAAACATCGAAGTTATACCTTGCATTCTCTCTGACCACAAGGGAATAAAATGGGAATTCAACACCAAAAGCCACCAAAGAAAGTCCGGTAACACATAAAGGCTGAACAACACACTGCTGAATCATGAGTGGGTCATAGAAGAGATTAGAAAGGAAATTCAAATGTTCATGATATTTAACAAAAATGAGCACACAAATTACCAGCTTCTCTGGGACACAGCAAAGGCAGTACTCAGGGGCAAGTTTATAGCTCTGAGTTCCTACATCAACAAATTGGAGAGATCTGAAACCAACAATTTAATGAGACATTTGAACCTCCTTGAAAAAGAGCAGCAAGATAAACCCCAATCCATTAGATGGAAAGAAATAATTAAATCAGAATTAAATGAATTAGAATCCAAAAAAACTATGGAAAGAACAAAACAAAGAGTTGGTTCTTTGAAAAAATTAACAAAATTGACAGACCCTTAACACATCTTATCAGAAAAAGAAGAGAACACACCCAAATAAACTCAGAGATGAGAAGGGAAACATCACCAGAGAAATAACCAAGATTCAGAATATTATAAGGGAATACTTCTCAAAACTTTATGCTAATAAGTTTGAGAACTTGGCAGAAATGGACCTTTTCCTAGCAAATATTGACGTGCCAAAACTAAACCAAGATCAGTTAAACCATCTTCACAGGCCCATATCAAGCATTGAAATAGAAACAGCAATAAGAGACCTCCCATCTAAGAAAAGTCCAGGACCAGATGGTTTTACAGCGAAATTCTTCAAGGCCTTCAAAGCAGAGCTCACACCAATACTCCTCCAACTCTTCGATGAAATTGAAAGAGAAAGTTCACTACCGAACACATTCTATGAAGCCATCATAACTCTCATGCCAAAACCAGGTGGGGACTAATCAAAGAAAGAGAACTATAGACCCATTTCTTTGATGAACATTGATGCAAAACTTCTCAATAAAATTTTGGCCAATCAACTTCAACAATTCATCCAAAAAATCATACACCACGATCTAACAGGATTCATTTCAGGGATGCAAAGCAGGTTCAATATATGCAAATCAATTAATATAATTCATCACATCAACAGGAGCAAGGATAAGAACCACATGGTTATCTCAATAGATGCAGAAAAAGTATTTGACAAGATCCAACACCCCTTTATGATGAAGGTCTTGGAAAAATTAGGAATCCATGCAACATTCCTCAATACAATAAAGGCTGTAAATGACAAACCTACAGCCAGCATTATCCTTAATGGTGAAAAACTAAAGCCAATTCCTCTTAACTCAGGAATAAGACAAGGATGTCCACTCTCTCCACTTCTTTTCAATCTGGTAAAGTTCGTTTTTCAATATAGCGTACATCTCATTGTACATCTCAATGTTGCAATGGGTCAACCTCTATCCCTATTTAAACAATTTGTTTTTTTCCCTTTCCCTCCCTAAATTATACAGACATCAAATACAGTGAAAACAGGGGTTATACCTTGGGGGAGGGACATACAAAGCAACAACAACAACAACCACATGGTACTTTATAAATACGAAAAAAAGAAAACACTTTGGGTTCATTTCGCTTAACATCAACTTATCTGATCTTTTCTGCTCTTCCAAGACATATACTAGTTATTTCAAATAAGGCAAACCGTGGGACCTATGTTTCTTTGGGCCTGGTTTACGTCACTTAATATAATTTTTTCCAAGTCTTTCCATTTCCTAGCAAATGGGGAGTTATCATTCTTTCTGATGGAAGCATAGAATTCCATCGTGTATATATACCACATTTTCTTGATCCATTCATCTAATGGGGAGCATCTGGGTTGGTTCCATATATTTAATAAGGGAGCTAAAAAATACAATGGAAGGGAAATGACGTTGTAGCTCAAGTGGTAGAGGGGTAGGCTTGAGCTGAAGAGTGCTCAGACCCAAGTTCAAGCCCCATGACCGACAAAAAAAGAAAAAATAAGGAAAAAATAGAATGGAAGAAAGACATCCTCTTCAGTAAATGGTGCTGGAAAACTTGGTTAATCACTTGTAGAAAACTAAAGCTAGATCCTTGTATATCACCCTGAACCAGAATCAACTCCAAATGGATCAAAGACCTCAGAGTCAAAACAGACACCTGAAAACATTAAAAGATGGAATAGGAGAAATTCTAGGTCTCCTTGGCACAGGCCGAAATTTCCTTAATAGAGACCCAGAAACACAACAAATCAAAGAATGGTTGGACAAATGGGATTGCATGAAGCTGCAGAGCTTCTGCATGGCAAAGGACATAGCTAGCAAGATCAATAGAAAGCCTACTGATTGTGAAAAGATCTTCACTAGCCATACAACAGGCAAGGGTCTCATATCTAAAATATACTTGGAATTCAAAAAATTAAATCCCCAACAACAAATCCTCAAAGAAACAACTGCCCAATAAATAAGTGGGCTAAAGACTTAAAGAGAAACTTCTCTGAAGAGGAAATAAGAATGGCCAACAGTCACATGAAGAAATGCTCAATCTCTATAGCCATAAAAGAAATGCAAATCAAAACAACATTGAGATACCACCTCACCCCAGTTAGAATGGCTATAATAAAAAAATCTAATAACAATATATTCTTGAGGGGATTAGGACAGAAGGAAAACCTACTGCATTGTTGGTGGGAGTGTAAACTTGTTCAACCACTTTGGAAAGTAGTATGGCGGTTCCTCAAAAGACTCCACATAGAACTCCCCTATGACCCAGCAATCCCACTTTTGGGCATTTACCTGAATGATCACAAACAAGACCATACTAAAGCTACCAGCACAACTATGTTTATCATAGTATTATTTACCATAGTTAAGATATGGAATCAACATAGTGTCTTGTACATCTCATTGTTACAATGGTCATCCTTAATCCTTATTTAAGCATTTTGTTTTTTCCCTTCCCTCCCTGAATTAGAGAAGTGTATATACAAGATATAGAGTACTGACATCAAATACAGCAAAAACATAAAAGGAGGAGGCTACAATGCTTGTTAAGAAATGTATTCATTATCTTGCCCATGTAATTGCAACCCCTCTGTACAGTATTTTCACAATAAAAAAATACAGTGAAAACAGAGGTTATACCGTGGGGGAGGAACACACAAAGAAACAAAAAAATACATAGTATATTATAAATATGTTAGAAACAATATCAAGAAAGAGAAAAGATATTTATGTCCTTTCCGGTTTTTTTGTTTGTTTTTGTCAGTCATGGGGCTTGAATTCAGGGCCTGGGTACTGTTCCTGAGCTTTTTCTGCTCAAGGCTAGTGTCCCACTTTTGGTTTTCTTATGCATAATTGGAAATAGTTGGTTCACAGACTTTTCTGCTGCAACTGGCTTCAAACCATGATCTTTAGATCTCAGCCTCCTGAGTAGCTAGGATTATAGGTATGAGTCACCAGCAAGGGCTCTATGTTTAATTTTTTGAAGAACTCTATACTCTTTTCTTAAGTGGTTGAACAAGTTTACATTTCTTTATATGTTTGTTGGCCCTTTTTACTTCTTTTTCTGAGAAGAGTCTTTTTAAATCATTTGCCAATTTACTAATTGAGTTGTTGATTCTTTGAGTGTTTAGTTTCTTAAGCTCTCTGTATATTCCAGATATTAGGCCTTTGACACAGTCAACAAGGTAAAAGACAGTCCTAAGAATGGGAGATCTTTGACATCTATACAACCAATTTATTTTTGATAAAGGTTGAGTCAAGTTTATCATCCAGAAGGCTCATGCCTAACAAAATGAAACTATTACTCTAGTGAATCTGGTATTGAATTCAGTAGGGAAATAGAAGAGAATTCCTGGGTAGTCCTTCATGGTTATTTTAGTATTAAAGGTATGAAAATCATTCAATTTGGTGTGATTATTCTATGATCAGTGGGAAGATGCACCACTCTCGGATTAACTTAACAAAGGGATGAAAAGCTGAAGGACAGAATAGTTGATAATAGTTGTCAATTATTTGACATCTTAATGTGTTACCGTGTGGTTGTGTGGTATGAAAAAGTAGTAGTCAGTGCTCACACAAAACTAGTAGAACTTTGTGAAGTAGGTCAAATCGGTGCTGTTGGTAATCATAAGTATACTCTGGAGAGAATACAGAGTCTATCTCTGGGTAGCCTGGGATCTACCTAGGCTTCCTCTTTTCTTGGCTGAAGTTCTCAAAACTAAATTGGAAAGGCTGGGAATGCAACTTCTGAGATTTGTTGGGGGAGTTAGTTGGAATATTCCTAACTTGTCAAATACTTTCTTTTCCATTCTGGAGGATATTTAACCCTTGGGCCAATGTGTTGTATGAGTTCAATGTGTGTAAGCCAGAGCTGGCAGCTGTCTGAATTGTAGCATCAGTGCTACAAGTTAGGTTTGCACAGTAAAGACTTTACTTGATCCAAGCAGGTTTCTAAGTCTTATGGGATTTCTCCTCCATAAAGTTATCTATTTTCCCTTGATACTATTTGTAAGTAATACATTAATATGCATTGTATTCACAAACTACTTTGTTGAGTGGCCACTCCTATGTGCAACTACATAAAGATAACAAAGCTATTTAAAAAAGAAAGATCAGTGGCTAGTTACTAACCTCTGCTATGTACCTTTAAGAAGCTAGTTATAGAAAAAGTTGAAGCAAATAATGAAGGAGAAAAACGCCTGCTAAAATGAATTATATGTTTCAATCATTGTCTATTTATTAGAAATTTTTGAAATGGGTATTATTGTTTTATGCATAAAAGAAAGAAAATTAAGCCTAAAATGTTCAATTTTGCTCTGCAAATGTTTTCCAGATTCAGGACCTGAATTTCTTGCTTCCAACTCTAATCCCAAATCCTCAATTCTTGTGTTACACTGCCACCCAAGCAAAGTGACGATGGACCTCAATTTCCACCTCTGTTGAGGGAGGGGGTGCACTTTTAGTTCTCTAGCCTCTCAACCACTAACATGCTATCATTTTCCAGGAGATTTACAGGCAACATTATTCCCATTTAAAACACCTGCAAAAGCACTATTTGTAGACTTGCCATATGTTTTCAGCAGAAAGCTTACACGTATTTCCCCATGGAATAATGTGCTAAGAACTTTTTTGTAGGTTAGTGTTTATCATGAAGCATTTCATTTAATTTTATGTTTTTAATGTATCACATTAAATCTTGGGAAAGTTAGAGATACGAAGAACACCAATACATTTTTACATGGACTAAATATAATTGCCTTTTGTTTGAGGGGATGCACATGCCTAAAAAGAAAACAGTAATGAATGTTAAACTCACAAGAGTCCAAACAACTCAGTTCTTCATGCTGGTGATTACTGTAGTGTTTAAGCCTGAAATTGTGAAACAAAAAAAAGTCTTCAAATTCTGAAAAAATAGATTTAAAATAATTTTAAATGTTCAAACCTATAAAATGTTCCTTAAAATAGTTACAGCACTTCAATAACACTTTTATTTTTAGGTTCATTTCTAAAACCCAATACAAGTATTTAGACTATCATAAATGTTGGTCAGAGCTATAATCTCAGATATGTG
The DNA here is from genome assembly GCF_019054845.1 of Dipodomys spectabilis. Classification (NCBI taxonomy): domain Eukaryota; kingdom Metazoa; phylum Chordata; class Mammalia; order Rodentia; family Heteromyidae; genus Dipodomys; species Dipodomys spectabilis. Next base: position 11,818,623 of record NW_024870817.1, read on the forward strand.
ATAGTAAGACTATGAATGGAGGCTAGGCTACATCTTATCTGGAAAACTACTACAGCAAAAAGGCTACAGGTGTAGCTAAAGAGGTAGAATACTAGCCCTTAATTCCAACCTGAGTACCATCCAAAATAAAACAAACAGAAAAAAAATCACTAATGCCAACATTTTATTTGGTTCAAATACCTGTATTACTTTTGTGACATTCTTTTCTCATTCTATTTGAAATTATCCAAAATAGTCAAAGAAAAAAAGAGAATGGAATTATATTAATAAGCAGATAATACATTTGAACATAATTACTCCAAATAACAACCAGCACTTCTAAATTGATGTATATAAACAGAGTGAAGAGCTGTAACACATCATTGAATTCAAATTAACTATTTCATCTTATTTCTTTTTAACCTGGCCTTGTAATCTTAATTTGTAAATCATACTATCTGCTCATACTTAGGAAATAAATGAATTCCATTTGTTTCCAGATATTCAGGAGAGTGTGATGAGTGCAGTGTGTTGTTTACCTCAAATTTGACAAGATAATAGGTTTTTAGGTGTATACACAGAGAAAATCAATGTTATACACAGAGACTGTGGATATTAAAACGTGTGTAAATGTGTTTTTCTGTTGTAGTTAATATGTAATTTGCAAGTACCACAAATCAACATATTGTATACCTTGAATGTGTGCATATATATACATACATATTTATTGGTTTTCTTTACTGTTACTGGGGCTTGAATTCAGTGCCTTCTACTCTTGCTTAGCTTTTTGTTCAAGTCAAGTGCTCTACCATTTGAGCCGCATCTCCATTTCTGGCTTTGTTCTAGTTGCTTAGAGATAAGACTCTTGAATTTGACTGCCTTGGTTGGCTTCAAAAACGGAGCCTTAAATCTCAGCCTTCTCAGTAACTACAGTAATAGGCAAAAGCCACCAGTCCAGGCACCTCGCTTAATGTATGTAATCTGATTCTTCAGTTAGCTATGTCTCAATTTAAAAAGGTCTCTCTCTCTTCATCAGTCTAGCCCTTGGAGCTGCTAAGTCTGCAGCAAGGATGGAGAAGGTTGTTGGCTCCCCATTTACTCTGTCACATGGCCAGATTTCCCACCTCTCTCACACATTGCACAAGAAACCCTTTATCAGTAGTCAGGGACATTGGGTTGAGGGGAGGCAAGAACATGGAGGGAAGACAGAAAAGAAACAGAGTCATGGTTACCTCTGTGTATCGAACGGTTAGAGAAGATGCTTGAGACTGGTTAGCCATGTTTCCATCTGTGTGTCCAACGTTTAGAGAAGATACTTGAGACTGGTTAGCCATGTTCCATCTTTGCATGGAGTCTTACTAGAAAGCTTTTCGTGAGATAAACAACATCATTTTTCATTTCAGTCATCGGCCTGCTCCCTTTGGATTCCAGCACTATGCTTTATGTGATGACTGGTGCTGATCCCGGCCTCTCATGAACAATGCTGTGTAGCCTATGAGGCATACACTCACGTTGTGCCTAATATATAAAGCCATTCTCATCTGTTTTTTCCCTCCAGTTTATGAGAAACATTCATGCATTTTTTACACTATCTCAAATGAAAGTTTAGAAAGCTTCTAAAGTAATTTTCCAGCTTTGATCTGAACTCCAAAGTCTCTCCAGAGACCTCAGTTTCAAGCTATATCTCTCTCTTGAAAGACTGAAGGTGAGTAGTCACCTGCTTCCTTGGCAAATCCTGTCTAAATGATCCACAACTTTTCTGTGTAATAGCGGTATGGCTGACATAATATTTGAAAGGCGTCTGTTGAAACTAGAAGAGAAAAAGGTCCAGTTTAAAAAGCTTAAATTATTGCACATACATGGAGGACAATGAACTATTTTTCATCCTACGTATTCGACATATATTTTTGGACATCAACTATATGAGAAAATTGAGCATGATAAATGAGATAACTTGTCCAAATCCTGTAGTTTAAGCAAAAAGTAATAGGTCTGATATTAAAATCAGAAAACGCAGACTTTTTTCTTTTTTTTTTTTTCTAAATTCATTCAGTTGTACTACTTCCCCTTAAGTCAATTACTTGAAGCATCAATTTTTAAATTTAGTGTTTATACACAGAGATGCATTTCTACAAATAATATACATATATTTATTTATTTTCTTTTATTATGAGTCAGTGGTTTCCTCCAATATTTTTGCATATATAAATTCAAGAACTTCATAGAATCAATATATAAGGTGCTATAATGAAGTAGTGCCAAAAGTACCATTTTATAAGATAATGTTGTATTTAGCCACATTGGCAATTTGGTGACAATTTGGTGTATTCTTAGGTTTTATTGGTAAAGATACAATAAAAATATCTCAAAAGATTTTCATAGATATCATACTCTTGAAAATAGGGCTTTGTAGAGTTTAAAAGGAACAGATGTGTTACTAATTTCATAAGGTAAATTAAATCTATCAAGTCACAACATAGTTAAATGTTTGAGGTTCTGCTAGTCAAAATCAGTGATTCTAAATTATATGCAAAACAAAGTAAAATGTTTAAACTTCTCAGAAAGCTTGTCCACAAATTGATGTTTGAGCAGCAATGAACATACACATTAAATTTACATTTTCCATATTTAATATACCTTAGCTATAACATCCATTACATTGTGTTTTAACTATTTAAGCTTAAGAATGTAAGAAATGTAAAAACTTCTAATATTAAAAGCATGGACAGTGTACTGTTGCTACAAGGAAAAATAAATCTCTATAAAAGGACTTAATGGTTGATAGTATAAACATGTCAGGATGAATGGATTTGATGTCACATCTCTTTCATGAGCACATTGTGTTCTATGAGCATGATGAATTTATTAGGTGTGTGTCTAGAGAAGTTTCTCTGTGCAATAATGAAATGCCTCATTTCATGTATGAGATCTAAGGAAGGTATGTGATTCTAAAGTGTCAGTTTCCCTTGGAGGCAGAACCCATAGAGAAGCATTTAAGACTCCTTTCACAGATATATAGAGGGAAGTCTGAACTGTCTAGGAAGATAAATGATAGCTAGTATCTAGAAGATACTCATTCTATAACTTTACATTATTTGTTTTATACTCTCACTTAACAATATAATTATATAATTGCCATAACCAAACATATAAGTATGCAAACAAAGGTTTCATCCTTATAATGTGATTGTAATGAACACCTAGGCTCATCAGATGCTTTCTCATTTGATGACTATGTGATCAACAGCACAAAAAACATGCAAATTGCTCCTTATATTACAGTACTGTACTTTGAACTCAGGTCCTCACATTTGCTAGTTGGATACTGTAACACCTGAGTCACTGGGCCTGGTGTCTTAGCTTCTGATCTAAGGAAGACCCAGATTTGATCCATTATCTGGGCTCTGAGAATACTCAATTGAGAAGATATTTAATAACCTCTCCATAATGATTACACAAATCTTCCTTGCAGACACACTATTACAGATATGTGGAAGCCGGGCGCTGGTGGCTCACGCCTGTAATCCTAGCTACTCAGGAGGCTGAGATCTGAGGATCGCGGTTCAAAGCCAGCCCGGGCAGGAGAGACCGTGAGACTCCTATCTCCAATAAACCACCAGAAAACTGGAAGTGGCGCTGTAGCTCAAGTGGTAGAGCACTCGCCTTGAGCTGAAGAGCTGAGGGACAGCGCCCAGGCCCAGAGTTCAAGCCCCACGACCGACAAAAAAAAAACACAACCAGATATGTGGAAATATGAGCCTTCATATGTCTATTTACTCCTTGAGTTTTATAGCAAAGAAGAATTTCAGCAGAATGAACAGCAAGTCATTGGAAGTAAAACGCAACTGAGGGATATATGTAATTTTGTCCACCAATTATCCCTGACTAATTGCCTTTCTAAGCAAAGGAAAACATGAAAGATGAACTCTAATATATACACACATTGTTTTCTGGGTTGAAGATGTTCTCCTTTTTGGTGGTAATGGAAAGAAGAGGTTGGTAAGAATTGCATTTATCTTGTACCACATGCTTTAAATGTATTAATAGGGCTGGAAATGTGACTCAGAAGTAAGTCATCAGGATGGGATGTATAAAGCCCTGAAATAACACTAGTACTGTAATAAATAAATAGGTAAAGTTTAAAATTTATTTAATAAAAATGTAATTATTAAAATTATTTATTAAAAATTAAAAAATATCCCAGAATCTACTATTTCATAGTATGTTATGATTTTATCTTAGGAGCTATTGTAATTTTTAGGGCCAGAATGTAGCTTGATAGTAGACTATTTACCTAGTGTGGGCCAGGCCTTGGGTTTGAACACTAACATGTGTAAACAAAAAAAGTAATCATATTTGTGTTTGTGTGTATGTGTGTGTGTGTGTGTGTGCGTGTACCAGTCATAGGGCTTGAATTTAGCCTTTGGGTGATGACCTTGAGCTTTTCTGCTCAAGGGTAGCTCTCTACCATTTTGAGGCACTTCTGGCTTTTTGGTGGTTAATTGGAAAGAAAGATCTCACTGACTTTCTGCCCTGGGTTTGGCTTCAAACCAACATCCACAGATCTCAACCTCCTGAGTAACTAGAATTATAGACATGAGCCACAGGCACTTGAAAGAAATGTCTAATAATTGGTCACTGGAAAATACTACATTCCTACTTAATATGTTCAATGCTTATTTATATGATATAAACTGAATATCACTGGATGTCAGAAACTATTAACTTAGAGATAAGGACATGAATGTTAACCTAAGCAGCCTTTCAGCTGACAGTATAAAGGAAATGATACAACATTAATTCACAAAGTGAAGTTTTACTTAGGCAATTTTATGAACCTATGTGGTAATGTAGTCTCTTTTCCACCAAACAAGATAAATCTAAAACTGAGCATCTTCAAACGTAACTTATTAAACTAGCTCACACATGTTATGACTAAAGCAAATGTGGCCCAGAAATTAAACTTTGTATTTCTTAATTACTATGCTTCCTCTTTAGGTCAAGCAAGATAAGTAGAACATAGAACAATAAATGTAGGTATTGTTTACTGCTTTTTTAGGAATTTAAAAATACAGGATAAATGGAGAAATAAAATGGAGAAAAGTGAGGGAACACAGAAGAAAGACTAGGAAAAACTAGGAGTACTTAGTAGTGGGGTTAACATTTAATCAAAGTCCATCCTGAGAACTGAATTAAGGCATTCAAAGAGAAAAAGGTGATTGTGATCTTTCACTTTAACAAAATAACAAGTATAGAGACCATAAGGGCAAAGAGAACATGGTGGGTTAAAGAAACTAGAAGACTATCCTTACTGCCAGATAGATGAGGATGTATCTATGATAAGGTAGGTAAAGGGGTCATCAGGGCTACTGCCCTTCAAAGCAATGAAGAATATTTGAAAGATTATGATCTTGGGAGTGGTAGCGCATATCTGAGTTTTAAAATCAGATAGACCTCTTTCAATGAATCTTTCCCCCTTTCTTGAATCTTTCCAAACCCTTCATCTACTTCTGAGGCCTGTTGCAAGTAACTACAACTACCTAAGTGAACGATGCTAAGTACCTTACAAGACTAGAGAGAGTGAAGTATGGGACCAAAATGATGGATTTTAAACGTCAGTCCAAGTATTAATTTGGAAGTATTTGGTAGTTGAAAATAACTATAGTATGGGAACAAAGAGAAAGTATACCCAAATGACTAATGACTAATGGGTAGGAATATAATGGGGATAAATAAGGTTTCAAAAAGTGATGAGTTGACACCTGAGTTATAGGATAGTAATCCTGAAGAAATGTAGGGTAGGCAATTTATTAAATGGTTCTAGCCTTCAACAGAAGTTTCTCCTAGCCTCGTCTAGAATAATCATTTCAGAATTATTTGACTGATACTTACTTAAACCTTAGTCATTGTTGAAAATTCAAATTCTTTTTGATCTCTTTTATGTCTTCAATATAGTATGACAGAACATTTATATCTTTTATGCCTTCAATATAGTATGACAGAACATTTATTTTCTCCTTTATAAAATTAATTGTACACCAAGATTTGAAAATTACTTGGTTCTCCCTCTTGTTCTATTTGTTGAAGATAGCAAGTTATTTCTTGGGTGTTGTTAGTGTCTGAAAGAAATCTAGACATATGGTAGGCAACCACAACAAATCTTTGCTAGACTGGAAACTTTACTGACTAAGGCAAAGATTGTGTAATTATATAAGCAATAGCATTTAGTCTAGAGCCAGTTTGTTCAGAGCCTGTATGCTAAGTCAAGAGTTTTGGATAGCTTCATCATTTTCACTTTGAACCCACTTTAATTGTTAAAGTATAAGTGGCAATGTTATGATTCTTTATGGTCAGTTTGCTCAATATTTATTGATATACTTATGAATGTCATATTTGAATTATATGCAGCCTTGAATGCTTTGTATTCGGATGGTTAGTGATAAGACAAGGCATTAGGTTTCACCTTCTTTTGCTAAGCTAATATCACCTTTTCAGTCTCTTTGCCAAGGGAACAGAAAAGAAGGGATCATTCCTTTGCCCTGGCGTTCTGGAAAGGGCTCTAGTTCAGAGTAGTCAGGGTATACATACACACACGCCACATTTCTTGTTTTATCAATAAAATTAGGTAGCTGTGTTAAATTATACCTAAAATTCACTTGGAAAAAATTACTCAGTATGTTCTGCCATAATCAAATGTTGCTACCTTCAGCTCCTATATATTGGATTTCATGTTTAATCCTGCCTTAATATTTACAGACTTATTTAAGATTGTCTTATAATCAGAAGCAAACTGAGTTGTACTAATAAAATCTTCACCAAAAGCACTAATTATAATGATTACTTACCAAACTTAGAACAGATGTGTTTTTAAAAATCCACTTTGTACTTTTGTTTTGAAAATTTTGTTCATATTATTCCATGTAAGACAATGGCTTCCCATACTAATTGAGGAATTTACAATGATTATGAACTAATTTGATAAATTGCCAAATGAATATTAATTTTGATACTTGTAAAATGTATTATTTCCATGTTTAATTGAAGGAATGATAACAGACTATTGTAGTGGTACCATTATTACAAGTAATATGCATTGTGAATTAATCACATGGATGATAATAACTTGTTACTATCTACAGTTCCATTTTGATATGAAAATTCCTATCAACATGGTTTTATATCCAGCATCCCTAAATTAAAACTAAATTGAATATTCTTTTTTGAATATTGAAATGCCATTGTTTATGCAAACTACACACAAATATAAATATAGACAATACCGTCTTAAGTATTTCATTATCATAATTCCACAGATTACTTTCAGACTGTGTTTTGATATTTAAGTTGTTTTATATCACTGTTATGGTAGAGTTTGATCACACTTGAAATGTTTTGTTTGACTTAATTACCTTAACTTTTCTTTTTTAAAATTATTATTATTATTATTATTATTAAAGGAATTGTACAAAGGAGTTACCATTTAACAAAACAGTCTATGTATACAATGTATAATGATCTATGTCACCCCTCCCCCTTTGAACATTCTCACCCAATCTTCCCCTAACCACACCATCCCCATTCTCCACACAGCCTTAACTTTTTTTTTTGAACTCAGGACCTGGCCACTGTCCCTCTGCTCTTCAGCTCAAGGCAAGTGCTCTACCACTTAAGCCACAGCACCACTTCCAGACCTTAACTTTTAATCAGCTATTTATTTCCAATAATTACTCTATCAACAGCACAGACACATAGATCTAAAACTGTATTTCAATAATGAATGAAAGAAGTTTCCTAACATTTGTGTCATATAACTATTTAAGTTTCTTAAATTTTAATACATTATTTTTTCCTTGTAATAAATATAGTTTAAAATATAAGTAATAACAAAATGTAAGTTGGTTTTGTTTTTGTTTTCTTTCTTTCTTCCAATTTCCTCAAGGAAGATTAAAACACTGCTATACCTGGAGTTAGCAATTAAGAGTTAAGTGACAACTGTCATATGATTTTTATGTTTTTTATTGTTTTTACATTAGAAAAATAAATATATTCAATGTTTAATATACTCATTTCTTTTATATGTTTGTTGTTATTGTAAAGGTGATATACAGGGGGTTACATTACATAAATCAGAGTAGTGAGTAAGTCTTTTTGGACAATGTCATCCGTTCTCTCTCAGATTTTCTCTCTTGTCCTCACTCACAAGTTGTAAGTTAATTTTCAACACATTGTATGCTCATTTCTTGACAAAGTTTCTCAGGCACTATAATTATTATGAAGCACTGGGCTTCTTTCATTCCTCTTTGACAAAATAATTTACCTGCACACGCACACACACACACACACACACACACACACACACACACACACACGCACGCACACCACTGTACTTTTTTAAATCCAGAGAATAGTTTAGCCATTATAGTACCCTGAAAATAAACACTCAAAAACTATCTAAAAAGAAAACTGAGTTACTTTCTACAATGCTAAACTTTTAGGCAGTTCTTTCCGAGCACTGCCAACTCCTCTGATACCTATAAGGAAGTGTATAACAAATGGAACTTGATAGTTAATACACAGTCATTCACCTGGTTTGTCTGTGGGCTTCTCATTGCTGGACTTCAAAATGTTCATATGGAATAAAAATGTCTTTTCTTGATATTCTGTTCTTTTGAAATAACATTCCAAACTATTTACCCTTTAAAGCTATTCCAAATGATCACTTAGTACAGATTATCCTTTTGTAGCATGATGGACTGGAGAGTTTGTGAAAACCTGGATCAATGGAACTCCTGGCAGCAGTGATATTTGGAACAATCTCCACACAGAACCTGGAATGGATGGTAGAAATGAATACCTTGATGCTATTTTTCCATTGTCCAAGAAGTTTCTATTGTCAATTCTCCATTAGCTTAGAAAAGGGTCTCCAGAATTTTCTCTACTACTTTGTATGCTTAGGTCTAAATTTTATGTGTGTGTGTGTATAACTACTGTATATATTTAGTATGTTTTGCTTAACAATCTATTTTTATTATTTCTTTGGGAAAATATATTTTTTACTTCTTAGCATATATTAAGTGTGCAAAGTAATGACAGTTATAATAGTCCTATATATGTATACAATGTAATTGGATAAAACTTTTTATTACCAATAGTCCATTTTTTTCTTTTCCTTTCACTTTAACTTTCCTAGTAAATATACAATCTACTTTCATGACTTTTGTTTGTCCCTTTTCTCCTTTCCTTCTTGTAATCTACCTTGCTTCTGCAAATGACAGAAATGTTTCTCTGTAGGTCTGGGTTATTACAGTTAACATGATGGTCTCCAGTTATATGCATTTTCTTGCAAACAAGGTAATTGCATTTTTGGTAAAAATTTCATTGTTATATGTTAATAATATAAATAAGGGGTTGGATAGTAATATTTTAATGTGTATGTGATTTTAAATCATATATTCTCATTATTTTTCTTAGCCTCAAATATCATTTAAGTCACTTGTGTATTTTTACATGGATCTCATTATAACTCCTTCATATGTGTATGCAAATACTTTCTACCTTCTCTTTTCCCTCTTCTACCCCCAATTATTGTTCCTCCAAATAATTCCTATTTTTTGTTTGCATAATTTTGGAAGATCTAGTTTCTACATGTGAGGGAAAACATGTTCTATTCATCTATTAGGCTTAGTTCACTTAGCATGATGCTCTCCAGTTCCATCCATCTTTACAAGTACTGTAATTTCACTCTTCTTTATGGTTAAATAATACTCCATAGTGCACACAGCAGAATCTAATGATTCCACCAGAAAACTCTTTAGATGTAATGAACACCTTCAGCAAATTGGCAATATTAAAAACTTGCATATAAAAATCAGCAGTTGTTCTATACACTGGTAATAAACATACTCAAAAAGAAGTCAGCAAAACAATGTTATTTAGAAGTGCCTTAAAATATAGTTAAGCACAAATGTAGTGGAAAATGTTATGACCTCTTCAGTCATTTTTTTTTCCCGGTGGTATTTTTTCCTAGGGTTATGAGCCCGGGGACTTTTGCTTTCTAGACTAGAACAATGTTGAACCGCTCCAATAGCTTCTCCTAGGACTGGTTGTTTTCCAGAGTCTCACGTTGTGCCTAGACCACTTATGAACTGTGGCCTTCCTATTTGGGCTTTTCCATGTGGCTGGGCTGGCAGGTGTACACCGTTGTACACAGCCAGTGGTTGAGCTGGAGTTAGATTCTTGTAAATCATTTTTTTTTCTTTTGTTAAACCTGAGCTAGCTTCAAACTGCCCTCAATCTTTGCCTCCCAAGCAGCTCTAGAATTGTAGCTAATTATGGCCACCAACAGTAGTTCTGTTCTCTTTTTTACTATTACAAAAATTAATCATTTAAAGCAATATGTTGACCATCAAGAATAATAGGTGATACAAATTTAGACTTCTGACTATTCATTTTCTTGAAATAGATTGTTTCAGTTTAATCATATCAGACAGATTTTATTACAATAGCTTCAAATTACTAGCATAATTGTATTGAATCAAATTTATGTAATAGTTGATTATGTGAGGTATTATTTTAACTAACAGTTCTGCTTCTTAATGCACACATAGACTATTTAACTTCAGAACCTAAAAACTATAGTCTACCACCGTTTTGAGGTAGTATTTACTCGGTGTTATTTTCATGTGGTTTTTGTCTTCCTTATGTTTACTCTCATCTGTTTCACTTCCAAAGCCATTTGCACATAATATCTCCTCCCTGTCTTCAGGGTACAGCCCTATCTTCTTTAATCACTTCACTACTCATTATGCATCAGAGCTATCTTACTCTAGTGAGTACACCACCACATTGTAGTACAAAGTGGGGTGCTGTTACACAGAAAATCTCATATACGTAAGCAAATGATCACATAAACTATTCATCGTGTGTTTATAAGTTTATACTGCATTTATCTATACTTAATACTATTGCAGACATGAATTTTGTATATTCACCAAATAAACAATATTTCTAAAAAATTACAATTTTTTGTCTATTTACTGGTAATTTTACTATAACAGAGATCTTTAAAATTAATCTATTGATAGACAAGGATTTCTTTTAGTATATTTTTAATCATTAAATTTCTGGCCTTATCAGTATATAAGAAGCATAAATAAATTTAATATAATATTATCCAAGGATCTTATTCTATAAATATTCCTGGGGAATATTTCCCAAAATCACTTAATGTGGAGTCAGAGTTAGAAAAACACCAAAAATTTTGAGACCTTGTTCAGCAGCCCTCTACTTTCTCAGCAAATGATTTTCAAATTCTTCCATGCCACTATCTGCAAAAATCAAACGATTGTAGAGGAGACAATGCATAACGGATGCTCATGATTTGATAAAGCTGAGCACTATTGGAAACTATGCTCAATATCATATTTAGCATGATGAATAATTTGGGTTAATTAGATTTAATATTTTACAATAAAAATTGCTAAGGAAGCATTAAATAAGCACTATTCCGTATAAATTCTGTTCGTTAAAGTTAATTATAATCTTGGTTAGAATATCAACTTTCTAAATTACTCATTTTAGCTGATCATAACTGACTCATACCTTGAATCCTAGCTGCAAAGGTGTTTAAGATCCAGGCCAGTTGATGCAGAATATAATAGCTAAGGTCTACCTCAAACCTCCTTAGAAAAAAGCAGGGCTGGAGGGCATGGCTCAAGTGGTAGAGCACTATCCTAGGAAGTTTGAGACCCTATTTTAAATCTTAGTACTACAAAACAAAACAAAATCTTCAAATATGAGTAATTGTTTAAAGTGTAAAATAGTATGGTTTGGTATTTTTCTAAATTTGACATTAGAAAGGTTGTGGCAGAGGCCTTAGAAATTACATGAAAATGGTAGACAAGTTTATATTCAAGGGAATTAGCCAGTTTACTTAATGATTAGGAGTAACAGCTGGACAAGAATTCAAAGAGAAGGAGATTTGGACCAAATATCAACTTGAGAACTAATGTTTAAATACTGATTAGTACTCTCTTCAAAGACACTTAAGAGTAATAGATGATTACCCATCTTGAGTATCTAAAATACTTGTGTATAACTAAATAAACATTGGATGAATAACTTTATGGGCATTAGTATAAAAAAAACATAGGATTTTTGCCACTATGGCATCAATTTCATTTAGTTTATATATAAACTTAACTTGAAGAATAGCTTCAAATATTGTTTTAAAAATAAATGTTCTTTCTTGTTTCAACTTCACATATTAAATGTATAAACATCAAATATCATTACATTATGTATAAGTATGTTGTCTACAAGAGAAACATTTGGCCAAGAATATTGTGTCTAGTATATGATGGCCCTACAAATATGCAGCTATTTGTGCAGATTACAATAAGTGTTGGCTTGATGCAGGTGGCTCATGCCTGTAATCCTAACTACACAAGAGGCTGAGATCTGAAGGTTTTTAGACCAAAGCAAGCCTAAATAGAAAGTCTGTAAGGCTCCATCTCAAAGTAACTAGCCCCAAATCAAGACTAGAGGCATGACCCAAATGGTAATGTGCAAGCCAAAGAAGATGACCTAGTTCAAAGCACTAAGTTCAAACCCTAGTACCCCCAAAATAAAGGTGAATAACATAGAAGTCATAGTTCTATGATTTTTTTAGATACCTGTCAGTACAAGAGTCTGGAGTTTCCATCTAGTGGTTCACTGTTTGCACAGGATGTAATAGGTCCTGGTTTTGAAAAAAATAAACAAATATAAAACATGTACTTCTTAATCACAATGAATTCAAAGTAACTCAAAATGAGAATAGATAGTAGACAAATCATAAGTAATAAAAATCAGCTTAATAGAGGTGATATATTTGAGTTAAATTCCTGTTTACCTAAAGGAGGGTTGAATGATTTGCTTGAGTGATTATAGGATGGGCCAGTTATTAGAATGGTAGTGATATCAATAGTGTTACTTATGGGAATGAAACCAGAAGTGAAGTCAGGTGAGATAATGTTAATCTCCATTGCTATTTGAATATTCCCTCACCTCAAACAAAGGTGAGTATTTATATTTTCAGCTGTTAGACTAATCACCATTTTACATAAGTTTATGCATGCAGGTATGAGTATGCAAATTGAATTGAAGGTCTTAATAAAGCCATTTATTCATTGATTAAATCATTTAAATAGCATAGAAAGTCATCTGTACTTAGATAAAAATCTCAGAAAGTTAGCTTCAAGCTATTTTTGGCTAAAAGCAGCTTATAAAACCTCCCCAGACACTATATTGATATTCCTTGTCCTAAAATTCGTATTTATTGCCACTTTCTATAAAATAATATTATAAACCTTGTTTCTTACTGTCAAGTTCTATCCAAAGCCAACCAAAGTGAAGTGAAATATCTTTTAATTCCTCCATTGTATAGCCTCTGACCATTATTTTGGATGTTTTGTGTACACAGTGGTACTTTTTTGCTTACTTTTATTTTTTAATGTTTATTAATTTTAAGTAGTTGTCTGAATTCTGTTCAACATGCCATGGTATGAATACCATGCATTTTGATGAGTGCCAACCTCAATGAACTATTCTATTCAAAGATACACAAGTTGGAATCTTGACTGGTCCTGGATATTGATACATTTTACACAGTAATCTACCTACGCATTTATTTTCCTTTCATGTTACTAATTATATACATGTATACATAGATATCCTCCAAATATCTGTTAACAATCTCATTATAATTTAACGGGGATCCAAACTCTTCCTTTAAAGAGTGAGTATGCCAGTTAGGAGCTGATGCGTTGCTGGGATTTGGCATCTACACAGGAGTCTTTCTGCTGCCAGATTATTGCCCTGCCTCCATCATCAAGTCTTTTTAGAAAGTCAGTGACCCATTGATAGGTGCACTCAGAGCATCGGCAATCCTATTGTTCAACACTGTGAAATTCTGCCTGCCAGACTCTGCCATAGGGAAATGGCATCACTGGCAGGTGGCTGTTTTTCCTTGATGTTTGGGTACCTATTTTGGGCTAAGATGCTTTCCCCTCTCTATTTTGCTCTCCTCCTCTTCTCTTGACAAAAAGCCCTCCTCCCAAGAGCCTGCCTCTATTGCCATAGATCAGAGTTCATTCCTGTCAATTCTCAGGTTGATAGCCCATCACAGAGTAATGTCCAAACATGAGAAATTGTGATAATTAAACTTCTTCTTTATTCCTTTGCACAGAATAACTAATTCTAAAAATTGGCAGTCAGCCTGCCATTTGAAAGTGAAGAAAACATCTTGTTTTAACATCTGAGCAGGGATTTTTTTTGTAATCTGTAAACAATTGGACCATATGTAGTGTGATGGGAGACGTGGAGGCTGTGATAGAGCATCATTGAAGAAACCTTGTGTTTAATCACTCTTCTTTGATTCACTGCAACAGAAATGAGCTTTTTAAGTTCTGGGTTTTATCATGATTTTAAAGAGACAGTTGTTCTTAAAATATCAGATATCACTGACAATTTACCAAGTCATGACTGAGCAAGAAATCCAAAGGCATTCCAATTTTTTAATGTAAATATGTTTTTAAGACACCTAAACAGGTAACAGATGTAGCCATGGGCTTTTACAGCTTTCGTTTTGGCCTGAAACCTACTTCAGTAACACATAGAATCTCCACACAATATGGTTCGTCTCTTAAAATGATGTAGGCTTTTTTTTCTAAATCAATTCTGTTGATGAAGTTAAAGTCAAACAAAAATATCACCACTGATTAAGTTAAAAATCTTAAAAAATAAAGCACTCTCTAATTTTGCTATATTTTCTTTTATTTCCTAATGCATAACTTGGGCAATTTAACTGTGATGTTTAAGAAGGGAAATGGAGGAGAACTTTTAAAATTTTGATCTTCTGGTGGGTCCTTACAGAATAACTTTTATTATTTTTGTCCTGACACAATTACTTTATGCTCAGTTCACATACCTGAAATGAAAACAAAGTAGCCAGGAGAATTTTGAGATGAACGGGAGATGACAATCTCTAATATGATGTAAGAAGGAAATGTCTTTGAGGCAAGTATAGAGTTAGAACCTCTGTCTGAATTGCCAGGGGCTGGCCTTCAAATTTTTCTGTGACTAACTTTACCTTCCAGTACTTGGAGTTCTACTCCCCTCAAATTATCAGGATAGATCTGGTCAGTGGAAATAAGCTGGAACTCAGAAACATCTGAAGAGCTTAAGCAAAATGCGGACACAAATAATGTCGTCCTTCACTTCTCTTTACCTACCCCAAACTTCAAGCAGAATAAGCCTTATTTGGCTACTGTCAGTACTTCATATCAGAGAACCACTAACCCAGATAAATCCTCAAGCATAATTACTTGACAGTACTGGAGGTTTTAAAACACCTCACTGTTGGTGGTGCTTGATTTTAAAGCATTTGGACTGGATAAAACTTTAATTTTGATCATTTTAATATTTTATGGCATCACGGACCCAACACTAAATTTAAAGATGAGGAACATATGTATCAATGTTCATAGACATCAACTCCTTTACGACTCAGCTGACTCGCTACTTCAGTATGTTCTAGAAAGCTGTACTTACAGGTCCCAGCCAGCAAGCTGCAGATGACAAAGGAGCTTTCCACTTGTCTACTGTAAAAGTTGTTCTTACCTTGTGTTCATGAAACCAACCTCCGTTTCCAAGGAAACAAGAACAAAAAGGCAGTTGGCAGCTAGCATCTGGGACTTAGAAGAGCTCTCACATGTCAATTTCAACTGCTGGCTGCCGGCTGCAGCCTAAAAATGGGGCGGGGGGGGGGGGGGGGGTGCGTATTAAAATCACCTTCAGACTTCAGACTTTTAACACACAAAAGAATATTAAAGAAGTTCTTCCCTCTCCATTTTAGAAAAAAACTGGGTTTAATAGAAAACCATTAAAAACATATTTTGAAATAGTACAAAAATTACGGTATTTTAGTTGTTACAAATAGCAAAAACACAAGTTTTATTTTAAAGCAGTAGTCACACATATTGTAGAGATATTTTCTCAATTTTACATCATTAATTTTGCCACTTTTTCTCTTTCTTCTAAAAATACATTCAGTTGTTCATTGTTTTTTGGTGGTGGTGGTTTTTTTGGTGTGTGTGTGTGTGTGTGTGTGTGTGTGTGTGTGTGTGTGTGTGTGTGTGTGTGTGAGTGTGTGTGGCTGTCTATACTCCCAGCTCTTTACTTTTTGATATTTGTTTTCCTTTGTAACTCCTGTGTAGACATCATTTCTTTTCCACACAAAGTTAGGCATTCATTTTTAGCATTTAAGTAAATTATTTTAATAATGAAATATGTATTGCCAGTTTCTCTTAAAAAGTTGTCTGTGATTCTAGGTTTGGCCACCCACATTAGCATATTCTTCTCCAGAACTGTATTTAGTTGCTTTGCATGGTTATGTGCTTGAATTAGCTGCAGCCCTCATCTTTCATAATAGTCACCAGGCCTTTTTACTTCCAGAATCCCAGAACCAATGGAGTTCTTCAGACTTCTGCTAAAAGACAAACCTGGCTGGAATGTAGACTTTTCACAGGAATGTGGTCAGAGAGAAGTCTCTCTCTCTCTCTCTCTCTCTCTCTCTGTTTCCCTCTCTCTGTCAGTCCGTCTGTCTGTCTGTCTGTCTGTCTGTCTGTCTGTCTGTCTCTCTCTCTCTCTCTCTCACACACACACACACACACACACACACATCAATAGCAAAACCTTCTGGAAATATTTAGGCATTTAGGCATTCTAGGAATTGATTAATAATTGCCCCCAAATAAAGTTTTGCTAGTTATATTCCATATTGGATTCCACTATTTCATATTGTCTTCATTACTGTCCTCAACTATTTCAGTCTTTTAGAAATTGTTCTCTTTTGACAGTTACATAGTTTTGTAGTACATCAGTCATCTTTGAATTCCAAGGTTTTTATGGATGAATATTAGTAGGTGAAATATTGTGAAGACAATCCATGGAGACTGCATTTTCAGTATGGATTCACTAACTTTCCCTTCTCTCCCCTCCCTTGTCCTTCCCTCCTCCTGCCTTCCTCCTGTCCTCAAACCTTCATGTTTGTTTAGCTTGCTTGCTTGCTTGCTTGCTCTAGTCACTGAGTTAAATATTTAGCTCTGTTTTGTGCTGCTTATTTAGGAGTTGAAGTCTTGAGGACTTTTCTTTTGGGGGTTGATCTGAAATTTCAATCATACTGAGTAGCTAAGAGTATACACACATGAGACATGAATGCCCAACTCATTAAACTACTTTTATGGTATGTGCCAGTGCTGGGGCTTGAACTCACAGCCTAGGTACTAGTAGTCCATGAAGTTTTATGCTCAAGTCTAGAGCTCTATCACTACCACCACAGCTCCATTTCTGGCTTTTGTTATTTAATTAAACATAAGGATCTCATGGACTTTACTGCCTGAATTGACTTTGAACAGCAATCCTCAAAACTCAGCATCCAGAATAGCTAGTATTATTACAGACATGAGCCACAGACACTCAACTACTTTTTTATTGGTAGTCAATTTATAATGGGTTATAAAGTGAATTTATACAATTTGAAAATGATCTCCATATTAAATGTATGCAGGTAATTAATCTTTCTTTTCCACAAAACAAAAACAAACTGACTTAAGGATCATATACTTAGGAGAAAATTCCAAGAGGTAACTCCTTTGAACAAAAATAATGAACCAATCAGAAAGATAGATCTGAAACCTGAAGCATTTTTAAGGAGAGGCCAATGAGAAGGTGAACACACAAATGGCAAGAGGAAGAGTAAGAAAATACAGCCATCATATCCAATGTACGATTCAATGTAAAAATTGAACTACATAACTTGAAGATAGGGTTGGGAGGGGGAAAGATGAGGGAGAATAATGGAAAGCATAGCATTGACTAAGATGTGCACCTAACCTGATGTCTGGAATTGAAACTTCTTTGTACTTAATTGCTATGAAAATACATTAATGGGAAATATCAAGAAAAATTTAGAAAGGAATATTTTATTTAAATATTCCTAATTTCTCTATAAGTCAACGTGTACATAGAAAGTCTTTATCATTTTTTCCATGAAAAATGGAAAATTTAGTTAGCATAAGAATTACAGTTATTTTGTCGATTGTATTCTGAATTCAACAACATGCTACATGGTCAGAAAAAGTATAAATGTATATAGGTATATATGTTCTAGGTTTATAGGTGTTTTAGCTCTTCTAACTACATGTTTGTCTTTGTTCTATTACTGGAGATTCTACTTGGGTCTTTATACTTATACTCAACTATTTTACTCATGAACAGTCATCTACGTCTTAAGACTATTCTACCAGTTCCACCAACATACAGTTTTTTATTACATTAATTTTATTATTTTGTGCAATCTTATTGGTAGATGTAGATATTTTTGCTGTAGATTTATTGATCAGTGATAAACTTTAAAATTATTGGATTTATGTTTGGTGGAAACTTAAATCTAAACTTATCGCTATATGCATGTATAGACATGTAAATTTGTTCACAGATATGCAAATGTATGTGTATGTGTGTTTCTGTTTGTGTAAGAATAGATTTGAACTCATTCTACCAAGATTCACTAAGGTAAAATAACTAGCAGATAGGTTGAAAACTTCACATAGTAAACATAAATATGAATGTATAAAAATATCTTTTGGACAGAGTTATTTCTTTGCATTTACTGTGTCAGAAATTATTTGAATGCAACTAATAGTTATAATTTGGGGATTAAAGTTAGCTCCGAAAAATATACTTTGCAAACTCTTTACTTTTAACTGTTTCCATCTCTTTTCATTTTTATATTCTGGTTATTGTTTTTTTTACTTTGGCTTTCAAAGAGAATCATTCAATTTTTGTGCTTGTTTTTTTTTCTGGAGGAGGAGATGTGTTCTGCATATTCCTTCATCATCTCACATCTCATAAAAAATAAAACAAAAGTGAGACATGCCCTCCTTCTTTTCTTTCCTTTATGTTTTTAAGATTTCAGATTTTATTTTCTTCCTTGCCACTTGACAATATAACTAGTAACTGAATTTACATCATTCTTTATCAAGATCTTTAGGAGTAAAAGAAATAGGATATGCAAATTTAATTGTAGCTGATCCAAACATTCCCATCCAATATCATAGATGTATATCATGATGGAAAAACAAACAAATGATTTCATCAGATGCTACAGGCAATCTTAAAAGTTGAAGGTAATGAACATAATTTTGGTTTTCCAGGAGCGAAAAATTTAATTAATTAATTTTAAAAATTAATGTTTTATTTGTATTATCATTGTCATATAATGAAATGCTTTCTCTTTATTCATTTAAGGTAAATTTTTACCCTGATTTACTGTAGTTATTTTCTAAATTATTTTCCAGACAAGCTATGGGTCTTTTTCAAGGCCAAGATTCAAAAAATGAGACCATTTATTGTAGTACTAGTCACTGTAACTGAAAACTTGGTTTGTCTGATTATTTTTTTAAGTTCTCTTGGTATTCTCTTACTAGTTCTTTCATATTCTTAGTTTTGATAGTTCTTGTTTTTATTCATATATTAACTTCTGGACATTAATACCTAAAATGTAGATAATTCCTTTAATATAAAGTATATCCTCCATTAATATTGTTGTTGTTGTTATTATTGTACTAATACTACTACTACCACTACTATTTTTTCTATTTCTTTTTTTTTTTATTATTTCTTTTTTTTTTTCCCTATCATGGCTGTCCCTGAGCTCTTCAGCTCAAGGCGAGCGCTCTAACGCTTGAACCACAGAACCACTTCCGGTTTTCTAGTGATGTATTGGAGATAAGAGTCTCATGGACTTTCCTGCCCGGACTGGCTTTGAACCGTGATCCTCAGATCTCAGCCTCTTGAGTAGCTAGGATTACAGGCGTGAGCCCCCTGCGCACGGTAATATTTACTATTTCTTTATCTGTTGGTACTGGGGCTTGAACTCAGGCCCCTCAGCCCTTGTTAATCTTTATTGCTCAAGGGTGGTACCCTGCCATTAGAGCAACATCTCCACTTAACAATTTTTGCTGGTTAATTAGAGATCAGATTTGTCTGCCTGGGCTGGTATGGAACTTTGAATCTCAGATCTCAGCCTCCTGAGTAGAGAGGATTAAAAGCATGAGCCAGTGCTTGGCTAGTACAATTTTTTTTTCTTTGAGAAGTCATTATAAGGAAGTCAGAGGCTGCCAACTCCATCGAACATCTAAGTTTTATAAGCTTATGTGATTTATTTGCTTGGCCATATCTCTTATTTTTCTTGGAATCTGGACATAAGTTAGGTCTTGTAGGGTAAACTATAACTTGAGAATGACCTTGGAAGCAGCAAGTATCATATAAAGTGAGAGGGCAAGTTGTATGTAGAATGATAATAGAGTGAGTAGTAGTGGAATGATTCTACTGTTTCTGTCACTACTGACATTGCACTTCATTTATAAAAGATTCTGCTGTATCTACCCATAAATATTATATTTCATTCTTAGTTGATTTATTCAGTGTAAGCTATTTTGCATTGATCTGTCTCCTGGTTAAATCTAAATAGGATTAAATGCCACACTTTCAGAAATCAATTACACTTTTAAAACCTGGAATCATTTTTTTTGTTGTTGTTCATAAGGATAGGTTTCTATTTTCCTAAAAATCCTTCAAAACTTTATCAAATTTTTGCTTGTGAAATTGTATGTATCTAAGTAGTGAGGTTTGTCAATAGTTCATTTCCTTTCAAAAATTTTATCATGATATGTTTATTATGTTTAAATAGTTGTACAAATGAGCTACCATTCAACACATTGGTTTATGAATACAATGCAGCTTGATCTTTTTGAGGTGTGTTAACACACTTTGTTTAACCATTTAGTAGGTGGAAGGGCATTTGAATTGTTTGTGGTTTGAGGCTATAAATATGAAATCATTATAAATTATTATGTAAAGTTTTAACTAAACATAATTTTAAAATTCTTACCCCCTCAAATTGCTTTTATAAAGGGTTATTTTAGGGGTTATTAGAGTATTTTGTATTGATTATTCAATTTAGTAACTCATAGAATGAGTTTTATTCACTCTTATGTGAATAAAAAATTACAAAGTAAGTTTTGAAGATAAGTTTGTCTATAGTTGATAATCTGAAAGATTAAATAAATATGAAATCACAATTAGGAATTTTGCTTTAGAATTCATTTGTCTACTTATATTTACTGCTTTGTCCTGATACCTAGAACCTTGCTGATTCTCAAAAATAATGTTGAAAAGTGAATGCAGCTGGTCATAGCAGTACACACTTAGAATCACAGCATTCAAGATTTGAGGCTAGAATTGGCTATAGAAGAAGACCCTATTATCAAACCAAAAACATGAAGGCACAACAAAAGAGAATTATTTACTAAATTAATTCAGGATAATGATTTGATATATTAATGGTCACCAGATTTTAAATGCTTAATTTCATCAATCATTAGCAAAATTGTTTTTGAGGAAATATAGTTTACCAAATGTAGTTTATCCAGTAGATAAGGATATCAATTTACAATTATTGAGTTAATATGGTAAGTATAAACATTTACAATATAGCTTAGAGAAATCATTTCTATCTGGTACATATTTTCACACCTTCTATTCCTTATTATCTTTTTTATCACACTAACCTGGAGTCTAAAACTGCATCTGTTACATCCAGCTCACAAGATCTAAAATGAGGTGGAATGTCAGGTTCATGTTTCAGAACTATTAGTACTCGGAGTTTATTTACTCTATGTACTACTCCAGTAAGACTCAAGTTAACCAAATTCATATGTGACCTTGCTTATACCTATACCATGAAGCTATGGAGCAGATATTGTACATGTAATGGTGATGTGACCTATTAAGACATAAATTAGCTTGCTGAAGATCTCAAAACTAGCAAGAAACAGCTCAAGGCTCATACCCTTTTTCTAATTACAATTTTTGCAATTTTCTAGGTTCAAATAAAGCATAATCTCCTACAAAACTATTTCTTAGTACACATTTTTTTGGACTGAGGTTTTCTTTTTTTGTCATTATTTTTTTAAGATCAAGTTTGCCAAACACACTCCATTTTTCCTGAGTCGAGGTTTTCACATTTCTTGTTTTCTGGTTTAATAACTTGTTACATTTCATCCACTATCTACCCTGTGTAGAAACAAATGTTTTTCATGAAGACATAGACACAGTTCTCTCACCAGCACATGCAGTAGTGAAGCTGTTGGTTGCATTAGTATGTAACTATCCCTCAATTTTAGGTCCTAATTAAGTACTACATTGACTATCATGGTTAAGCTTATATTTTAAGTAGACTTTATTCCTTAGAGCAGTTTTAGATTCTTTTTTTTTAATGAGTGGAAAATGTAAAATTCTTAGTTACATCCTCCCTGGCCTTAGCATAGCCTCCTCTGTTATCTACTTGTCCCTCCTGGTGCATTCCTTACAAAAGACATATACTGTCACATGATTATCATACCAAGTCAACATTTTTACCTGTGACTTTTTTTGGTGCTGACTGTGGACAAATATATGAAAGCAGGTTAAAACTATCAGAATTTCACAATTCTAATACTGTATTTTCTGTTTTGCCAATCTATCCCTCCCTCCTTCCTAACCACCACTTAACTGCATTGTGATCTTCATAATTTCCCCAATTCCAAAATGGCATATAGCTGGATCCACACAGTTCCTAGGCTTCGCAGACAGTCTTCCTGACATTCTGGTTTCTTCTGTGCTTCCCATGGCTTTTTAGCTCATTTCTCTTCAGGGTTGTCTGGATGTTCCACCATTTACTTATTTATGCTCTGACTGAAGGACACCTTGGTTGCATCTGATGTTTTGCCATTATAAATAAAGCTGGTAGGAAGCTTACAATTGTTAACGTAAATGCTTTCTGCATTACAGTACGCCAATGTTTCACATATATCGTTTGGTTCTCAGCAAAAAGAAAGAAAAGTGAATGCCAGTCAGAATGATTATAATACGAGTTGTTACAGAACAAATGTGTTTGATCAGTGGAATTTTTTCTGCCTTCAGTCAGACTTAAGATTAACTGGTGCACACTTTTCTAGACATGTTCTGTTAGGACAACTAGGTTTCCTGCCTTCAGCCTGAGTTACTAAGGTCACTTATTTTGGTATGTTATAAGAAAGAACTAAAAAAAAGTAAAAAAAAATCTCAGCAAAGGATCCTCAATTAATTACAAACACACAATAACAGGCTCTAAAATAACAACTGCATTTTAACCACCAAGTTCATTAAACATTTTCCCAAACTCATAACCATTATTTTGCTTAGTCAGATGTTTTCTCAAAGGAGAGTTCATTCATTTTAACTGCTTGAAATACATGATAAATGAAGCAATTTGCTTTTTTATTTACATTTTACCACTGATAATATTTTATTTAAAACACCACCACAAATGAGCACATTGTGAATTTAATCAGGTCTCTTTTTCTAGGACAAGGCTTTGGTTTACATTAAAAACTTTAGAGTTATGTTTATGAATAATACAGAATAAGATATCTCTAGAAAATAATAGAAAACCTAATACTATACAATTAATATATGACTATGATTACAAGCATAGATTAGAAATCGCTTTTAAATAATGACTTTTTGTAGGTAACTAAAAATTACAATATTTAGAATATAGAACAATCACATGTACTGAAATGGAATGTTATAATAAGAACTATTTTCTTTATTGTTTATTATTTATTTAAAGTTCATTTGACATGCAGGGGGTATCAAAATTGGCCATCTGAGATTTTGAAAGCACCTTGTAAATGTCTCCTTTAGTTTTCTATCTGAAATTAACAATGGCCTGTATTTTATTTTTTATTTCCAGAAACACCATGGATATCATATTAGGCATTATCTCCAGATCAGCCACCTCCTTTTACACATTAAATCTGTTACTTCTTTAACTTCTATTACTGACTGGATTTAATACTTTTTTTTTTTTTTTTTTTTTGTCGGTCGTGGGGCTTGAACTCTGGGCCTGGGTGCTGTCCCTCAGCTCTTCAGCTCAAGGCGAGCGCTCTACCACTTGAGCTACAGCGCCACTTCCGGTTTTGTGGTGGTTTATTGGAGATAGGAGTCTCACGGTCTCTACTGCCCGGGCTGGCTTTGAACCGCGATCCTCAGATCTCAGCTCCTGAGTAGCTAGGATTACAGGCGTGAGCCACCAGCGCCCGGCTGGATTTAATACTTTAACAGAACCTCAAACAGTAGTTTGCATTGGGACTTCTACTTATACTTGAATATAATGGTAGTGTTGAGAAAGTAGCTGAGCTCCTTTCTGGTGTTTCTACTGCAAGTTATGCCATAAATTCTATTTATCTGGAGTAAGTATTGAGTTCTATCAACTACTCTCATAAATTATGTATTAAGATGATCATACCTTTCTTATTTAGAATCCTTATATGCACAATTATGTCATTAAATTTCCTGATATTAATTTAAGACCATCATAGATTATCACAGAGTCTTATTGATTCAATAAACAATAGTATCATTTAGATCCTGTTTTAAGACATTCATATCTATTTCATTTAAAGGTAGCTTTTCTTGAGCATTCTCCTTGGGTAATTTCAAAATTAAGATTAGGAAAGTTTCAAAAATGATGGATGAGTTTTTATATTGTTCTATCCTTCTTTATCTCCCTCTTTCTTCTCTCTCCCTCCTTCTGATAAAAATAGTTGACTGTCTATGCCATACAGTGCTTTATATGGAGAGAGGGCTGTTTCACCCATCTACTGATTCAAATGTTAATTTTGTCTAGAAATACTGTCACAGAAATACTGAAAGTAATGTTTCAGCAAGTACCTGAGCATGCCATGGCCCAATAAAATTGATATATAAAACCATTTTCACCTCTTTACTAGTGCAATTATCTGAGGAGTGAATCGTACATTCATTTTTATTTCTTTTGCTAGCTGATGTTCTACCACTTGAGCCACACCTCCAACTTAATGCACTTCTCTTTGTTTTCTGTTTCATGAAATGGTGTCTGCATTTTCTTGGTTGACTTTGTGGATTGTGCTATCTGTTTCAGAGATGGCCCTTCTTGTGTATGACAATCAATCAATTTAAAATATGTCACTTCTAGTATTGTGCGGCTCCTGGTGAGGAGATTTTGTTTTTGTTTTTGTTTTTGTTGGTCTTGAACTATGGCTTGGGAACTGTCCTTGAGCCTCTTTGTGCTAAAAGCTAGCACTCTATCACTAGAGCCACATCATGACTTCCGGTTTTTGAGTGGTTAATTGGAGATAAGAGTCTCATGGACTTTCCTGCTCAGGCTGACTGTGACCCTCAGATTTCAGCCTCCTGAGTAGCTAGGGTTACAGGCGTGAGCCTGGCTATAGTGAGGAGATTTTTGTTGTGCAAAAGCATCTTGAATTCATCCTCACTCTTATCAGGCTTATTACCTGCCTCTTCTCACTGTAGTTTAACAGTCACACTGATCACCATGCTATTTCTCATGTCTCATCCATGTGCTTCTGCCTCCGCATGAATCATGTCATTTCTGTAACTGTTCTTCCACTTCACTTGTCTTCTCCTGTGCAGCTTTTGAACATCCATTCTTTTTTCCTATAGGAATCTATCTACCTTCTTTTTTGCCCTTGCATAACTTGTTCCATTTTATAGCGTCCCTTCTTGCTTCCTACTGCCAAAAATGTGGCAGAGCTGGCCTCCCTCCCACAATATACAATGCTGGCTGAGAAGCAGCTGTCAATCAAGGGATCAATTTCCAAACTACTGAAACCTAGGTTTACCCACAAATATTTTCAGCTAACGAAGACACAATGTTTTATGATGTTGTATTTATTTCTGATGTAGTTATTTCTGTAACAAATTGTTAAAGAGGACAACACAGCTCTAGAAATGCTTGGTCACAAGTGCAGAGCCAAGTCCTGAGTTATTTCACAAGGAAATGCCACCAGCCACAAACATGTATGCTTCAAGTACATGAAGCCACTAAATTATTTTTTTAAAGTGTCACAGAAGCTACAATTACCCTAAATCATATCAGCAATGTGTGTATAATTCCCAGAAGAATATATTCAATCTACTAGGAGCTTTCCTGTACTCAGAGAACCTGTTGAAAAAGAAATCAGAAAAGCAATACCATTTTCAAAGCATTTCAGAATGAAATGTCTAGACATAATCTTAAATGATGTTAAAAACCTTTACAATAAAATCCGTAAAGCACTGTAGAAAGAAATTGTAGTAGATAATAGCATTTTAGAAAATGTCATGTGTTAATGGATTGGCAGACCTGATATTATTAAACATATTAAAATATTATTAAAATTATTAAAACTGATATTTTAAAATACATAAAAATCTATAGATTAGATGCCATCCCCAACAAAATTCCAATGATGTTCTTCATTGGCATAGGCAAACAATCCTAAAATTCACTTGGAAGTACAAATGATCCTGAATAGGCATCTTGAGCAAAATGAATAGTGTTAGAAATAACAGAATTCCTGATTTCTAACTATATGACAGAGCCATAGTGATAAAACAGCATGAAAGTGGCATAAAAAATAGTCAAAGGACAAATAATATAAAAAATTAGAAAATAATCCTATGTAAATCCATGTAAATGCCATCTGGCTATTGACAAAGATGTAAAAATACATGCTAGTAACAAAGGCATCCTTTTCAATGAGTAGTGTTGGGAAAACTGGATATTCACATGTAGAAATCTGAAATTATATCCTTCTCTCTTACCCTATATAAAAATCTCAAAACAGTCCAAAAACCTTAAGGTAATACCTTAAACTCTGAATCTAGCACAAGAAAAGGAGGGCGGAAATACTGCAAGATGTAGGCGTAGACAATGACTTTCTGAATAAATTCAAAGTTAATATGTATAATATCATGGAATGACAAATCTATTGCCTCAAATCAAAGCTTCTGCATAGCAAAACAATAAGTAAAGGAAGAGACAGCTTATGGAAGGAAAGTTCATCTTTGTTATAGAAAAGAGAGAAAGAAGAGTAGAGAAAACCACATACTTTTTGATCACATTGATTCACTATCAACAGATACTGTTACTCCATATTTTCCTTTGATCAGAAGTCCATAGCTTAGGTGTTGAAAGAAAAATTCTTTTACTAGCCTCTAGATGGCCACATTCAGTAACTATGATGTTCTAAATAGCAAAACAGACTTTGCTGGAGCAATTAAGCAAAAGAACTTGGTATAGGTTGATTATCTCGAATTATCTAGGTGGACAAAATGAGTGATCCTTAAAATAGAAGAACAGTACTGACTGTGGTCACAGGAGAAATTACCACGAATGAATGTGTTTTTTGTTGAAAAGTTTTTTGTTTTTTTAATGTAATGCAGCTGGCTAGGAAGTTAAAGGAAATCACAAAAGATGGAAAAATCTCTCTGGAATCTCAAACAAATTTTGAGCTGGTCTAGAAGCATGGGTCATGAGGTAAAGCACTTATATACTATGCTCAAGGACCGAGTTCAAATCCCAGTACTGGAAACAAAGTAAATACAGGCCACACAGACATTATGACTTTACTTCAATGAAGCTGTAACAGAATTATATGATAATATATTTTTGTTTTTATAACTGTGTTTGTTGTCATTTGTTAAAAGCAGCAAAAACAATGGAACACTTAAACACATCTATAGATTCAACCCACCAAAAGTAGAAAATATCAAAAAATGAAAGTTAAAGCTTTTAAAATGTACATAGATGTTTTGATATCAATCTCTAAATAATAAAATGTAATAAGTATTCGTTGTCATTTGCTTTAGCAGTGATTCTAAAGGCAAATTAAATCCCAAGTGTTTTTGTTTTGGTCCACAGTTATTTGGGGCCAGTAAAATGTTGGTTCTTGGCTCCTTTTCTGTTTTATAAGAATTTAGTAATAGCTCTGGTCTAAACATCTTAGATATCAGTGACAATTCACCTTCTGCTTTCCAGAAATTTCTCAATATACCCTGGAGACTACTCTCATCTATGACAAGAACTGTTAATAAACCAACTCTACTTGTACTGGATGGGCATGAGGATGTAGTTAGGCCAGGTTGTCACCTGGGACTTTGAAAACTCTATAGTATAGAAACTCTATCTATAGAAAACGCTATACTGTAGAAAACTCTCTATATAGAAAAGCCCTGAAATTTTGTGGATCAGCTCTACCGTGCACAACCAGCAAATAGAAAAGTTCCCATTAGGACTCTCAGATTTTGTTCTAGGTGAGTCTGAGTTTATATTGTTGAATAACAATTTCCATTACTGTTGAGCTAAGATGTAGTCGAGGAGTCAGAAAACAATTGCGTTTGTATACTTAAATATTACTAGTATTCTATGCCAGAGTGCAATGGACAGGAAGCACATTAAGCAGAGGAGAACCAGGAAAACACAGATATCTATTCAAAGAATATATTAAAAAACAAATTAGTGAAGAAATTGAGAGAATGGTATTACAGAAAGAGATTAGAGCATGAGAAAGAAATTCAAGACCAAAAGAAGAAAGAAATGTGACTTGTTTGTCACAATAGAAAGAAACTGAGTGAATCTCCCCTTCCTTTTTTTCCTCTTGGATTTGACCTTCATACTTCATACTTGCTAGGCTGGCCTGATACTGCTGAGTCGTGCCCTGATTTTCATGGTTGTTTTTAGAAGAGGGTCTTCCTTCTCATCTACTTGACAGTCTACTCTGAGGCTTCCTGTGCTTGTTGGAATTACAAGAATGCACCACCATGTCCAGCTTTCTTATGTGCAGAGGGAGTCTACTGGACTTCTCTGCCAAGGATACAGTACAATAAGATGTTGGTCCTCCCAATCTTAATCTCCCATAAAGTTTGAGATGATAAGTACCTGCCAAATTTTTTTTTTGCCACGGTGACCTCAAATCAAAATCTTCCCTCGGATATACACCTGTTTTTTAGTCTTCCAAAGAGCTGGGATTAAAGGCATGAGCCCCAGAGCTGGGCTGAGTTAAATATCAATTCACATATGAGAGACTGGTGGTTGTGACATTAAGACCATCATATCTGCCCAAGAAAATGCAGGACTCTGCAGATTTTATACTGAGGGTGTTTGGCATGTAGATGCCACCTAAACATAGTTCAAGGAAGAACTTGCTGTAGCTGCTGCAAGTGTGGTTAACAGTAATTTCAGTCACCAGACCCTTCTGCTGGGATAACCCTAGCTACAGAGTTGATATTCCCAAGATCATCTGTGTCTGACTAATTTTCCACCTGTAGATGATAAAGTGTGGCCATTTGGACTTTGGAAAATAACACTTCTAAGGAGGTTCACAAAGAAACTTAGCAAGGTAATTTCTTTAGGATTTATGGACAAACAAATTCACATTGAAGCATTTTGTTCTAGAACAGGATCCTAAACGTATAATCTCTGGCCCAGAATGAATAGAATCAACAAGAAAGTTTATAAAACTATTAAGTTGGACCGCACATTCTCTTGGCTTTACTTGGTCAGTTGGTGCTCTATCATTTGGGCCATAACTCCACTTCAGCTTTTTATTTTTTTGGTTACTTTGGAGATGGAATCTTGTATACTTTTCTACCCTGAGTTGGCTTTGAACTGCAATCAGCCAGATGTCAGTCTATTGGGTAGCTGCGATTACAGCCATTTGCCATAGGAGTTTGACATAAAACTATAATAAAGCTTTGAGACTTACATCAGACTTATTGAATTAAAAAAAAAGCTGGAGGTAAGACCAATAGTCTGTCTTAAACACACCAAGTATTTCATATTGCTGAAAATATTTGAGATCCACTAGCATAAGTTTGAATTGATGATATCTTCATCTACTTCTATAACACTAGTGTCCCTTGAATTATTCTTTTTTTGGGGGGACATCCAGTCGTGGGGCCTGAACTGTGGGCCTGGGCGCTATCCCTCAGCTCTTCAGCTCAAGGCTAGAGCTCTACCACTTGAGCCACAGTGCCACTTCCGGCTTTTTCTTTTTGCTTATGTGGTGCTGAGGAATCGAACCCAGGGCCTCATGCCTGCAAGGCAAGCACACAACCACTGAGCCACCTTCCCAGCCCCCCTTTAATTATTCTTAAAACTGAAACATATAGGATTCCTGTTAATGAGAGTTTCAGTCAGACTTATTGATTAATATCTTACTGTCCTTAAAATTATAAACTTGAGAATTTGGAGCCAGGTGCTGGTGGCTCATGCCTGTGATTCTAGCTACTCAAGAGGCTGAGATCTGAGGATCATAGTTTAAAGCTATCCCAGGCACCAAAGTCCATGAGACTCTTACCTCCAATAAACCACTCAGAAAACCGAAGTGGTGCTGTGGCTCAAGTGGTAGAGTGCTAGCCTTGAGCTGAAGAGCTGAGGGATAGAGTCCAGGCCCAGAGTTCAAGCCGAATGACAAACAAAAAAAATTTTGTGGCATTTTCAGACTGCTCAGCAGCTTCCTATGAGCAGTAAAACCATAAATTACCAAAATAATACCATTTTCCAAATGCATTCCAAGGTAGGGACCTTGTGGATTCAACTACTTCCTAGATACTCTTGTAAGAGGTGTTAGAAGCTGCTTTTGTTAGGTCTACATACTAACTATAAGAAGATAAAAAAAACGCTGACATCCAGTAGACACATAAAGAGATGCTTGTCATCTCTACCATAAAGGAAATATCAACACTGAGATTCTATCTCACCCCAATTAGAATGGCCATCACCAAGTATATGAACAGCAGATGCTTGTACAGGATATAAGGGAAAAGCAACACTAATATACTGTTGTGAGAATGTACACTTGTCCAGTCACTCTGAAAAGCAGTTTGGAAAAAGAAAAAAACCTAAAAAACTAAAAAAAAAAAACAGTATACATATATATGTGTATATATATATATATATATATATATATAAAACAGTATACATATATATGTATGTATATATATATATATACATACATATATATGTATATATATATATGACTCCAGCAATGCCACTCTTGGCTCTTGGGCAAAACACTACAAATTGAGATACTGTAAAGTTACAATAGAATGTTACACATTCATTAGAAAGAAGGATACTATGTCATCATTTGAAAAAGAAATGGATGGACCTAAAAAATAAAGAATGCCAGGCCCAGAGAGCCAAAGGATGTTCTCTTTCAATGTAGAAGCTAGATTCAATTTATGAGTATACAAGTAAACCTATATGGGTTCATATACAAATGTACAGAAACATATTAACTGAAGTATGGTACATGCATATCCAAATAAGGGAAAGCATGCCACCTATGTTTCTTTGGGCCTGGCTTACTTCACTTAATATAATTTTTTCCAAGTCTTCCCATTTCCTAACAAATGGGGCAATGTCATTCTTTCTGATGGAGGCATAGAATTCCATTGTGTATATATAAGACATTTTCTTGATCCACTCATCTACTGAGGGGCATCTGGGTTGGTTCTATACCTTAGCTATGGTAAATAATGCTGCAATAAACATAGTTGTGCTGGTAGCTTTAGTGTGGTCTTGTTTGTGAACATTTGGGTAAACGCCCAAAAGTGGGAATGCTGGGTCATAGGGGAGCTCTATGTGTAGTCTTTTGAGGAACCTCCATACTACGTTCCAAAGTGGTTGAACAAGTTTACACTCCCACCAACAATGAAGTAAGATTCCCTTCTGTCCACATCCCCTCCAGCATCTGTTGTAATTAGAGTTCTTGATTATAGCCATTCTAACTGGGGTGAGGTGGTATCTCAATGTTGTTTTGATTTACATTTCTTTTATGGCTAGGGAGGTTGAGCATTTCTTCATGTGTCTATTTGGCCATCCTTCTTTCCTCTTCAGAGAAGTTTCTCTTTAAGCCTTTAGCCCACTTATTTATTGGGCAGTTGTTTCTTTGAGGATTTGTTGTGGGGGGATTTAATTTTTTGAGTTCCAGGTATATTTTAGATATGCAACCCTTGTCTGTTGTATGGCTAGTGAAGATCTTCTCCCAATCTGTGGGCTTTCTATTGATCTTGCTAGCTATGTCCTTTGCCATGCAGAAGCTCTGCAATTTCATGCAATCCCATTTGTCCAACCTTTCTTTGATTTGTTGTGTTTCTGGGTCTCTATTAAGAAAATTTTGGCCTGTGCCAAGAACACCTAGGGTTTCTCATTCCGTCCGTAATGTTTTCAGAGTGTCTGTGTTGACTCTGAGGTCTTTGATCCATTTGGAGTTGATTCTGGTACAGGGTGATATATAAGGATCTAGCTTTAGTTTTCTACAAGTAGTTAACCAAATTTGCCAGCACCATTTACTGAAGAGGTTGTCTTTCTTCCATTCTATTTTTTTTAGCTCCCTTATTGAAGATTAGATGGCTATAGGTCTTTTGGTTTATTTCTGGGTTTTCAATTTATATTCTATTGGTCCTGAGGTCTGTTCTTGTGCCAGTACCAAGCTGTTTTGATTACTATGGCTTTGTAGTAGAGTTTTAAATTTGGTATTGATATTCTTCCAGCACTGTTCTTTCTGCTGAGAATTGTTTTGGCTATTCGGGGTCTTTTATTGTTATTTGCAATAACTAGTATATGTCTGAATCAAGCAGAAAAGGTCAGATAAGTTGATGTTAGGGGAATGAACCCCAAGATAAGTATTCAAATGTTTTTTTTCTTTCATGCAATTGTTTCTAACACATTTATAAGATGATTTCTATGTTGCTTTGTATGTCCCTCCCCCACAGTATAACCCCTGCTTTCACTGTATTTGATGTTGGTATAATTTGTGGAGGGGAAGGGCAAAAACAAATCTTTTAACTAGGGATACGGGTTGACCCATTGCAACAATGAGATGTACAAGTCATTATGTCGAAAAATGAACTTTACAACTTTGGTGGAGGATGGGGTGAGGGGGCGTGGGGGGAGGATGGGAAGGGATGGGCAGGGGAAACAAAGAGGAGGCAACAATGCTTGATAAGAAATGTACTCATTATCGTTCCCATGTAATTGTAACTCCTCTGTATGGTAGTCCCACAATAATAAATAAATAAATAACTACCCAACAAAATAAAGCCAGGAAACTGGCACTTGTAAGGTATGTGCATGGCAGTGAAATGAAGGGAGGAATGAAGACAGGAATGGGGGAAATGCAGTCATAATATTCCATGTATGTCCTATGACACTAAGAAAATTGAGGGGAGGGCATAAGTTGGGAGGGATGGGGGAGAATAATGAAAATGTTGCCATGAATAAAAATACATTGTACTTATAAACTGATTTGTTTAATGGTAACTCGTTTGAACAAGTGAAGATAATATATATGTATATATATGCATATATATTGTAAAATAAAAATGCTTGTCATCTCTTGCCACTGCCTTGTACTGTCTTTGCTCCAAAACATTTCTCTGCAGTCATTTTTGCATTTATCTTGGAATCCAAGGACAGGACTTATCATAACTGTTCCAAAATATCTTCATGAAGGCCAAGATTATACCTAAGGAACAATAGAACCTACCCAAGACAGACCACCAGCCAGGTGATGCTGACTTGCTTATCCTGACCAATTATGATAATGATAACTTCTCTGAAGCCCTTCTCAAACAAGGACTGAGAGAGTGGCCAACCAGCTACCATCTGTGCCTGTAACTCTTACCCATGAATACCTTCCTCCCCTGCTCACAATTCATTATCTATTTAAATGTATAGTTCATATTCATACTTGAAGATAACTGAATATGCACTGAAGGTCTTCTGTGACCTGTTTGACAGAACCTGTGGAACTCCTAGATTTTAGGCTTGATGTCTAAAATCAGGTTTCACTCTGATTTCTAGAAATGTAGTAGCCAACATTCTAAGTGTCAGTCATGGAAGCAAAAGAGGATAAATTGATAGATTTCAGGAAAATCAAAAGAATTTTGGTATATAAGAAAGCTCAGAAAATAAAAGACAAGGGGAAAAAATTAGTAGCACAAACAACATGCTACTAGTGAATATCATTTCACTCAGTTTGTATTACAAGGCCAAATAATGTGCACAGTATAAAATGGATAATACCATTGAGATTACTGGGATATTAAATGTTGTTGTGATTATCTTTCAGAAAGATAAGTTCAAAATTATCTAAGGTTTAGTGGAGCACACTGACCTTGAGTGTGATCTCATTCATGAGGAGGTGCTTACAGATTTAGGGGTAATCTCTAACTACCAGATTTGTCAGTATATTATGAACTTCATTCAACTTTGCATAGTCAAAGTAAGACAATTATAGGATTAAAAAATCAGTATAAGTGTGAACAAAAGACCATAAGTTAGGATTCAAACAAAAAATCTCAAGATGTGATTGTGTTGTGGTAGACAAGTCTGTCAAACACATTGTCTTAAAATTCCCACTATAAAAAAAGATTGTAATATCTTCATTAGGATTTTAAGACAGATTAAAAAAGTGGACCCAGGAGGTAATAAAATCAGTAACTTCTTTAATAAAGTTCTAATGGTTCAGACAGTCTAAGGTCCAATAGCAGTAGCTAAAGTATTAGATATATTTTTCTCATCTCAATCTGACATGTTTAGAGCTATTCTCCAAAGAAGTAACTCAGAAGTCCATAATACTTTCAGGCTCTGTCCACCCTTACATCTAGCTACTTAGTGGAAATAAAGAAAAGTTGCAGATGCACGTCTTCTGGAATGGACAGATTAGTTTTGTTGGCATAATTCAGGGAAAACTGTAGCAGATTCTTAGAAGCTCCTTTTAATGAAATGCACTGACTCCTTCCTGGAGTCTACAAATTAGCTGAAAGCAAGATAAAAACATTCATCACTGTCTTCATTTTGTATCTATATCCTTTGCTCTTACTCTGTTCTGGAATCATTTAGGCTCCACTCATTTAGGCTTCCAAGGCAAGACAACATTTTTACAGGAAATTATTCCAAGGAAAGGAACAGAAAGCCAGATTAGACACCAAAAAACGATGACTTTCTCGTTGGCAAGGCTCTGTTCTTACTTGTCCTAGGAGAATGAGCCCAACTCTGACAACTGGAGCTTTCTGGTCACTGTTTAATAACTGTGTGAACATGTTTCGCTCTGTCTTAGTTCTTCCCCCATTTAAACCAAAGCATTATGTCTATATTTCCAACATAGGCTGCAACTCATATCTCACCTCTTCCCAGTTTGTCCATGCCACATAAATTAAATATCCTTTCTCTGTCCTCCAGTTTACTTATTTTTTATTTACTTATTTTTTTGGCAGATTGGAGCAAGAACCAAGACCTGACACGTGAAATCCAGAAAGTGGGGCTTGTAGCCTAACTCTCCAGTTATAGAACTATTCACATTGAGACCAGGGTTTTTAAAGCCCAAACTCAATAGTTTCACATCTTATGTCTGGCTATTGACCTCTTAATGGCAAATAATTAGACATGGTAGGACAGAGAAAAGACTTTTACAACATAGCAGAGGCTGCCATGGGAAGCTCACATTTTACCTCCTCTTCAGACATTTTTGGGTTGTAGACCTTTGCCTTAGGATAAACAGGGAGAATTAGGGACAGGAGGTAAGGGATAATTATGATTAACTATAAAGTTTATTATAATTATTCAATAGTCTCCATCAAAGTATAACCGAGTTGATGACTATTTCAGTTCTTTTGTTCCAGATAAATGATCATTGTATAGTGGATGATCTGTCCTCAGAATACTATTTAGAAGTAATTTGGGCCTTATATGGATGTCTCTGTGCCTCTAAGGTGTTCCAGGCTAATTGCAAAGTGACATCAGAGAGAATGACTGAGAACTGAGACATCCTCAGAATGCAAGCAAAGACGCCACACTTGACTCCTGTTTTCAGTTAATTGTGTGTCCAGGGAAAGCAGTTTTGATGCAGCTATTCTAATATGAGTAAGTTTAGGTGGATTGTGTGAAGTGTCTCTTGCCTGGTTCATAAAAATGAGTCAATCAGAGACAGCTAACCACCACTGCTATAATGTAGCCTTCCTGTCCCCTTTTTCTTAGTGTTAGTCATGAGATGAGAATGAACACTGAACAATTTCAAAATTAAAACTGAAAATTTTTGCTGGTACCACAATTTGCATTTTCACTCAAATGGTTTTTGTGTGGTTGGCACCCTACCATTTGATCCATGCCCCTAACTTTTTATTGATTAGTTTAGGGACAGAATCTTGTAGAAAAGTTTACCTTGACTGGATTTGAACCATGATGCGCTGGATCTTAGCCTTCCAAGTAGCTAGTATAACAGACCTGAGCCATTGACACCAGCAAATATTGTATGTCTTTCATGATTTTCTCCATTTCTTGTTTCATTGTTTTCTTTTAATGTTTTAATTTTTATCATTTTTCCTTACTTTCCCTGGACTAGCCACTATCCCATTTATAGATTAAGACAGACCAAGTATTATTATTATAATCTTACACACACACACACACACACACACACACACACACACACACACGCACATATATAATTAAACTACAAATTTCTAAGTTAAAGTTATTGTTATTTTGTCATAGTGGTAGCTCTGGGTATAAAAGCTTGGAG
This sequence comes from Dipodomys spectabilis, assembly GCF_019054845.1. Taxonomy (NCBI): domain Eukaryota; kingdom Metazoa; phylum Chordata; class Mammalia; order Rodentia; family Heteromyidae; genus Dipodomys; species Dipodomys spectabilis. Next base: position 11,855,144 of record NW_024870817.1, read on the forward strand.
TTGGTATGTAAGTAGGTTCTTTAGACTCCCACTGAAAGTCATTTAAAAAGTATTTATTAAAACTTTTAATTAGATATAATGAATGGCATATTAATAGAAAAATTCACTAGGAGAAGCAAAATGAACTTAATGACCCTGAATTCAACCCAAATTCCAAAGATGAGTCCTAACCAAAGTGATGTTTGTGGAGAAGAAATGGAGTGGGAATTGCTAGATAAATGCAGTCATAAATATATTTATGGGTGATACACATTATGCAGTGTTAGTACACTTTAGATTACTTTTTTTCTAAAAGTACTAAATATTAAAAAAATAAGCTTTATGAGTTGATGTTAAAGGAAAAGTATAGGTCATAAATTCTTGGAAATTTTAAATAAAACTTAATAATATGCCATATAGTTCCCAAGAACATGAAGTAACATGGGCTGGAAAACATAGTCTGGCATGTGCAGAAAACATTAAACATGTGAAATTAAAATCTATATCTGGTTATGCTTTTTCTGATAATGAATTACAGTATGTTACTAGATATGAAACAAAAAATGACAAATTTTCAAGAAAAATAAGATTCAGATGATATTAAAATCTATTTCTGAAATCTCAACCCCCCCCACACACATGAATTTTCACACACACACACACACACACACACACACACACTCAGCACACAGAACCATATACGTCACTCTCAGGGTGAACCATGCCAAAAGATGATGAAGACTAATTTAAGCAAGAAAACAACCTTAAACTTAAGGGGGAAAGCACGTGTTTTTGAGATTTCAAAGGTTTTAATCGTTCCACATACACATCTATACCATGAAAGAGTGCAATTATTTACATCATACTAGGTTGATTATATACAAAGATCACATAAGTAAATTTCTACACTATGCTGAAAATGTCATGTAAGAAATACAACTGTCTGATTGATATGCAAAGTGTTTGCCAGGATGGTGACAGCCAAAGTAAGTTCAAAGTCATGGGAAATGTTGTCATCAGCGTAGTGTAAAAATGTACAATTACTTGCTATTCTCTTTCTGTTTAAAGGTGACTACTACTATCTTTTCCCTAGGCTACTTGTTCACTGTAGCTTATTATCATTACAAAGTATTAAAATGGATTAGCTTCTCCATATTGTGCTCATATTGGGAAGGGCATGTTTTAGACAGCTCACTGACAAGGTTCTTGAAAAGGAAAGCATTTATTCCTCCACTAAAAAAATTACTAGGCAGCTTGTTTTTGAGAATAAAAATCCTTAAATTGTATGCTTGCAAATTTCCCTTTCCTGATAATTCACTTAATATAAAGAATTCAGAGAGAAAAAGTGAGTAGTATCTAATTAATATCTTCTAATGCCCAACTAATGTCAAGCATGACGCCAATTTATAACTGAACTATATTTTTACATTGAAAAATTCAATTACATTTGCTGACAGACTTTGAAATGCCACATTATTTATATTGGCAAACTTTGCAGGCTCACAGTATATTTATTAATATTCGTTTCACAGAATAAAGGGTATATACAATACAGATCACTGCATTCTTCATTTTTTAATCTTTCAAAGTGATATGTCTATCTACCAGAGCAGGAAGGGGCGGCATTAGCCAAAGAGAGTCAAAGACCAAATAGAGGCAGACATTAATGTGCCCTTCCTCTTAATTCCCCAGGCAAGACAAGGTAACCTTGACATTTCACTATCCTTCCTGGTTCCTGCTTCTTATTCTCATTCTGTCTTTCTGGTGCTGTTCCATTCACCCCTCCCCAGTCAGTTCATCCCTGTTCTTTCATGAATAGTAAAACCACAGGGCCTTGGTGCACACATCAACAATTTTGAGCTGTGAAGAGGTTCAGTGGCCACATTGGTGACTCAGTTGCAATGTACAAATAATTTACTGGGATAGCTTGAGGACATAACAATGACAGAGAGACATCTGTTGGTTAGATGGGAGGGGGGAAAAGGGGGTTTTTCACAGCTGGTGCTGCTAGTCCTGCTAGCCACTAGGCCACCACAGTGTCCTTGTCCTCCAGCTTCCTTCCCTCTCTTTCTTCATGCACCCTGCTGTCAGCTGCCAAGAGATTTCTGTTCTCACCCTTTGCTAAATGAAAAGGTGCTAATGCATGACTTCAGGATATGTCAGAACATACAATACTTACAAGTGTTTTAGAGATGCAGCCGCCAACCTGACCAAGAGGAAAAGAAATCAGTAACTAAAGAATATTTTTCTTGCAAAAGAGAAGGAAATAAAATATATAGTTAAGGGTTATTCCTTTTCTTTCAATGTACACCAGGGACTGCAATAAAGGGGAGGGGGGAGGGTGTTCTTTCTGAACTTCAAGCAACGTCTCTGCTCTCCCTGAACAAGACATCCTATTTCCTTCATAACCTTTAATATCCTAAGGAAACCTTTTCTGAAAAGTGGCTTTGATTTATGCTTCTGCAATGTGATCTTAGCAAATATATTGATCTACATAAAGGATAAATAACTTGAAACAGTTACAGAATGCCCTAGAAAAGCTCCTTTACATTTTTTGTCTTCTTTTTCTGTAATCTGAAAGGGGAAAAGGGAAGTTAAGAAGGGATTGCAAGAGGCATTCAACTTTGCCTGTGAAAGCTGTGAGCAGAGAATTCAGTGCTGCATATCCAACACATGCTTCTCTTCTCAGGTAGTACTAACATAGAGAACCCATTCACTCACCTCTAAGAGAAAGGAATTCTCCTTGGAACAGGTAGAACCTAGACACCTCCTGCAACAACCTGAATCTTCAGCCCAAGATTCTTGCTGTTTTGGAAATCTGATATCCAGATGAGACTGAAGTGTACTGAATGAGAAGAATCCAAGCCACAATGACAAATCAACAAGCAATGACAGATATGGGACTCAGAGAGCAATTTTCACTCACACAAAAGAAGTCAGATCTACGATGCAAGGCAATTAAAAAAACATGTAGCATAAGTGAGATGATTTATTATTGGGCAACAATATCTGCCAAATATAGAAACACAGAAAGAAGCATCCTGCTTTCCCTTCTCCACAAACAATTCTGAAACAAGATTGCAAATCACTGATTACATTTTTGTCTCATGACATAGGTGATATAAAGGTTAAAAACATCAGTTCAGAAGAGCTTAAGTGAGAAATCAAATCACTCATACAAAGTAAAGTCTGATTATTTCTTATTGGATTAGATAGTGATGGGCATAACTTTATTTTTCTGGAGGAATTATGAAATTCATTCTATCAAAATGATAACTCTCTAAGAATCCAAAAGAATTTTCTTTCTAGGTACTAGTAACATACAACTGTATTCCTATCTACTCAGAAGGCAAGATCTAAAGGGTAGAGGTTCAAAGTCAGTCCAAGGAGAAAAGTCCAGAGGATTTCATCTCCAAAATAACCAGGAGAAAACTGGGCTGGAGATGTGACTTGTGTGGTAGGGTGCCAGCTTAGAAAGCTTGCTAAGTGAGCACAAGGCTCTGAGTTTCTTAGTTTAAGTCCTTGTATTGCACGAATTTAATCTACTTGGATAGAAACTTAGAAAATAATGAAAGACCATCAAATCTATTGTTTTTCAATTTTATTTCTACAAGGCATTTGCAATTGACTTTTTGCATGTGGGCCGTTTCCAAGTCATGATCTCTGGGATTGTGGGCTGGCCTTTTGCTAAGGGCTAGATTTCTACCACTTGAGCCACAGCACCATTTCCAGCTTTTTCTGTATTTAACTGGATATAACAGTCTGAGAGATTTCCTGCCCAGGCTGGCTTTGAACTGCAATCCTGAGATCTCAGCCTCCTGAAGTATATAGTATTACAGAAATGAGCTACTGGCACCAGACTACTGTGCACTTTTATTTTATTTTATTTATTCAATCAGTTGTAGGGCTTGAACTCTGGGCTTGGGTGCTGTCCCTGCATGCTTCAGCTTAAGGCAAGCACTCGACTGCTTGAGCCACAGTGCCACTTTTCTAGTGGTTTAATTATAGGTAAGATTCTCATGGACTTTCCTGCCTGGTCTGGTTTTGAACCACAATCCTCAGATCTCAGCTTCCTGAGTAGCGAGGACCACAGGCATGAGCCACCCGTGCCCAACTTATCGTATACTATTAATTCTATATTTTTAAAGCAATATCTAAAGTGATTATGGATATATGTAGCTGATTTTCTTTTTTGTCAATTTATTTAAGATTTGGTGACAGTTATTGGCTGTACTCACTCTAATAATTTGCTGTCTAGCTTGCTTATAGCTAGTGCTCTACTATTTGTACCACACTTCTAGCCAGACTTTAGTTGATTAATTAGAGATAGAGTCTTGCAGACCTACCTTCCCAGTCTAGTTTGGACCATGATCCTCCATGTCTCAGCCTCCTGGGTGGCTAAGGAACCATGGTGCCTGGTCGTGGAGTTTACTCTGTTATCCACAAACAGAAATAGAGTAGGCAAGGAAATGGTGATCTTCAATACATATTTATATAAACTAGCCAAGTAGTAATTTCAGTAATTTGATTGTAATAAGAAATTGACTAAATTATTTTGTTAACATTACTAAAATTCTTAAGAGATATACTTACACCTTGGCACAATGGTTCAGTTACAATACTAGTTACAATACTAGTAGTGTACACAGTATAATGCTAGTTACATGGAGGGAGAGAAAGGAGAATCACCGTTTGATGCCAATGGGATGAAATACTTTGTGAGATCCTGTCTCAAAGAATAGTGACCACATCTTCAATTCTGGCTTTATGGTACATGCAGTAAGAGAAGGCAGGCCATGATTGGTCCAAGGGAAAAGAACGATGGCACAGTTAAAAAACAATTAAAGCAAAAAAAATTGCTTGAAGCTTGCCTAACAAGCACTAAGACCCTGAGTTCAACCTTCAATAGTATAAAAAGAGAGAGATGGCAGAGGAGAGGCTGGGGGCTAATCAAGCTCTCCCGTAGAAACAAGTATTAGTATTCCCGTGTAAAATCTAAAGCTAGAGAGACATACCAAGTGTGTTATCATAGTACAGAGAGTTTGGCCAGAGAGGAAAAACTCAGGCAGCTGACTTAAGGACACAGATTAGAGCAACTCTGGTTCTAGGCAGCAGCAGCAGCGGCAAAGGCAGCTGCCACTGGCCACCATATTTGACACAGAGAGCCTGGGACAAAGGCGCCAGAGCAGATTCTACTCACCACCAGGAAGAAACAACAAGGAGTGGAAATCTTCATTGGCCAACCACAGACAGTCCCGCTACTTCTCACAGAGCAGTGGTGGGAAGGTAGTCCCTACCCCACCACTAGAGAAAAATCCATCTTTGACACTGACACAGACCCAGCCAGAGCAGTTAGCTCCATTTGTCCCACAGGGCTAGGCTCCACCCCTGTGGAGAGTTGCCCCTCCAAAGCAGAGGCAGCTCTGCATGGGCAGGCAGAATCCCCTTAGTGGAGCCAGAGGCTACTCAACCCAACTGCTGCACAGGAAGCAACTTCAGCCCTTGACCAATTAGAAACTTAGTAGACATAAATCATGAGATTGGCTCCAGGCTAGGCTGATTGAGTCTCTCAGTAGCTAGCCCATCAGGGAAAAGCTACCGATTGCTGACAGGCCACAACCCAACCTACAACCTAACACCACTCACAGCAACTCCAAGCTAGAAGAAACAGGTGGCTGGCTCTTTTGTGATACACAAAGTAGATCACCCTCCCTCTGAACTAGACTGGGAGGAAGGACATAAACTCCTGGGTGAGGCAGAACTTCCTTCAGCCTGCTCAAACTATCTGATATAAGAAACCAAGCCACAGGACAACCAAACACCACAAGCAAACCAGAGATCCCCATCATGAAGAGACTGGCTAAGGGCACAGGGGAGACACAGAAACTCCCCTGCCCCTCCTCCAAATATTTTTTTTTCTTTTCTTCTTTTGAAGAACGTTTTTCTACCTAATTTTTAAGAAACTGTTGTCTATTTTTCTCATTTTAATTTTAAGTTTATTTTTGTTTTTTTTTTGTTGTTATTGTAGTTCTTTCTTTCTTTTTTTATATTCTCTTGATACTCTTCCCCCATTTGGTCCTTTTAGGTTTTTTATTGTTGTTGTTGTTGTTATTTTGCATTACTTAATTGCTGTCCTGTTCATCCCCACATATACTTGTCTTTGATTATTAGACCTTATTCTTCATTGTGTGCATACTTAGTTCACATATTGATTACTCAATTCACAACCTCCCAGCCTTAATTCCATTAATTGTAGAATTATTTCTTTATACTTATATAATCTTTTAAGAGTTTCATTTTAAATTTTTTTTATTTTTTCTCTCCTTTTTCTTTATGTCTCTTCTACTTTCCCTCTATCCCTGCCCTTTCTTTGAATCTCTCTCTCACTTTGCCTCCATATGTCCCTCCAATCTTATTTTCTCTTCACAATTCTCCTTAAACCTATTAATTTCTGGTCTGCTGACCCCTTACTTGATTTTTTTAGGCTATTGATACCTAGTGATATCTTGTTGAACTAGATTGTAGCTGTACCCATTCTTAAAGGATCAAAGAATCTGTGCAACTATTGGGCTCTGGGTGATGCTTGCCTTAAAATAGTGCTCTAGCTCAGAATCGGTTTGGCTATCATACCCAAATGGACAGAACAAGCAAAAGCACAAGAAAATGGCAAGTCCAGGTATTTCAACTCCTGCTCATGACAATCAGGCAACAGAGAAGTCAATGAATAACCCAGATGAGAGTTCCCAAAATACTCTAAAAACACTATGGTAAACATGCTGAATGAAAAGTTTGAAAACCTGCAAAGGTCTCACTGTGAGCCCAATAGGGAAATGCACAAGCGTGATGAGGCTAATCCAATATTAATAAAGGAATATCGTGATCATGATGAGCTTCACCAAAGATTGATACACGAGCGTGATGAGGCTAACCAAAGTTTAATATGGGAATATTGAGAGCACGATGAGGCTAATCTAAGATAAATATAGGAATTGCATGAGTGGGATGAGAATAGACAAAGAATAATAAAGGCATTCAAGAAATCCACAGAGAGCTGAAGGAATCCAGGGAGGCCACAAAGGGAATGCTAAATGGAGTCCATCAGAAGGAAAGGGAGTCCGATGAAAAGAGAATCAGGAAGGGATTTGAAAATAAATACTGGAAACCAAATTAAGGAACTAAAGAAGTCCATAAAAGATCTAAAACAAAGCTCCAAAAAACAATTTGAAACCATCAAATCTGACCAATGAGAAGAAAGACTTGAAAGTAGGTTAGACCATGGAGAAGATTGAAGACAGCCTAGATATTATAGAGAAAGAACATACAACTATTCAAGACAAATCCAAGAAATATAATAGATCTATTTACATTAGAAGACACCATCAGACAACCTAATTTGAGGATAATGGGTGTAGAGGAGCACCTGGAGACAGAAGTTAATGGTCTAAGAAATTTATTTAACAGGATCCTACCAGAGAACTTCCCAAACAGGCAAAAAGATAGGCCCATTCAGCTACAAGAAGCTTTTAGAACCCCAAACAGACTAGACCAGAACAGGACATCCCATTATCACATTATAATCCACACAGGATCAATTCAGACCAAAGAAAGAATCCTTAAAGCTGTCAGGGAGAAAAGATCAATTACCTATAAGGGAAACCAATCAGAATAGTGCTGCAATAAACATAGTCTTGCTAGTAGCTTTAGTGTGGTCTTGTTGGTAAACATTTGGGTAAATGGCCAAAAGTGAGATTGCTGGGTCATAGGGGAGCTCTATGTGGAGTCTTTTGAGGAACCGCCATACTACTTTCCGAAGTGGTTGAACAAGTTTACACTCCCACCAACAATGCAGTAAGGTTTCCTTCTGTCCACAACCCCTCTAGCCATCTGTTGTTATTAGAGTTCTTGAAGAATGACACCACCCCATTTGTTAGGAAATGGAAAGATTTGGAAAAAATTATACTAAGTCAAGTGAGCCAGGTCCAAAGAAACATAAGTCCCATGGTTTCTCTTATTTGCAATAACTAGTACATGTCTAGGACAAGCAGAAAATGTCAAAAGCTATGTACATATGACCAGATAAGATGATGTTAAATGAAATGAACCCCAAAACCAGGACACAAGTTTTTTTTCTTTCTTGCTGTTGTTTTTAATGTACTTATAATGCACTATGTGATTCTTTTTTTCTTTTGTATCTTCTTCCAAGTTATCACCCCTGTTTTCACTGTATCTAATTCTGGTGTCCTGCATCTTGTATAAACATTTTTATACTTGGTGAAGGGGAAGAGATATAACAAAATGCTTAAATAAGGACACAGGTTGACCCATTGTAACAGTGAGATGTACAAGACACTATGTTGAAAACAAACTTTACAATTTTGGGTGGGGAGCGTGGGGATGGAGGAGTTGGGGAGGTAGGGAGGGAAGTGATGGTAGGGGAAAAACAATGGAGGAGGTAACAATGCTCGATAGGAAATGGACTCATTACCTTACTCATGTAACTGTAATTTTTACAATAAAAAAATATATATGAAAGAAAGAAAAAGAAAGATTTCCCAGGAATCTAGTAAACTTAAATACTGAGTTCACTATTATCTTATACTGAGATAAAATTCATCTTTAAGTGAAATGGTAAAACATAAAAATTATGTATGTTATGAGTAAGGTGATTTTTCAATACATGTATATAATGAACTTATATAAATGAACTTAAACCTTTCTGGTGCCTCAAAGAGTGTCATTTCTTCATAATGAATATACTCAAAATATTTCTTCCTTGCATTAAATTTTTTTTATTGTAAAGATAGTGTGAAAAGGGGTGACAGTTGCATGAGTAAGGTAATGAGTACATTTCCTAACAAGCATTGTTACCCTGTTCTTTGTTTTTCCCCTATTATCCCTTCCTTCCACAACTTACCAACTCCTCCCTCCCCCACCCAAGTTGTAAGGTTCAAATTTCAACATAGTGTGTTTTTTTTCCATTTTATGATTTAGTCTTTTTAATATATATTTTATTGTAAAGATACTGTACAGAGGAGTTAAAGTTATACAAGGTGAAGAGTACATTTCTTATCAAGCATTGTTACCCACTCCTTTGTTTTTCCCCTACCATGCCTTCCTTCCCCACCTCCCCAACTCCTCCCTCCCCTGCCAGCTAAGTTGTACAGTTAGTTTTGAACGTAGTGTCTTGCAACATCTCATTGTTACAATGGGTCAATCTGTAGCCTTATTTCATAATTTTGTTATTTCTGTTCTCCTCCCCAAATTAGAAAAATGTATATACAAGATCGAGGGAACCAGAATCAAATCCCATGAAAACAGGGGTTTTATCACTGGAGAAGTACATACAAAAGAAAGAAAGACAGAAACAAAAATCTCATACTACATTATAAGTACATTAAAAACAGCAGCAAGAAAGATAAAAAAAACTCATTTGTCCCTATCTTGGGGTTCATTTCACTTAGTACCATTTTATATGGTCATATGTCATAGCTTTTGGTATTTTCTGCTTGTCCCAGAAATATACTAATTCTTGCAGATAAGGGAAACAATGGGACCTATGTTTCTTTGGGCTTGGCTTACTTCACTTAATATAGTTTTTTCCAAGTCTTTCCATTTCCTAACAAATGGGGCAATGTCATTTTTCTAATGGAGACATAGAATTCCATTGTATGTATATACCACATTTTCTTGATCCATTCATCTACTAAGGGGCGTGTGGATTGGTTCCATATCTTAGCTATGATAAATAATGCTACAATAAACATAGTTGTGCTGGTAACGTATGGCAGTGTTTGTGATCATTTGGGTAAATGCCCAAAAGTGAGATTGCTGGGTCATAAGGGAGCTCTAGGTAGAGTCTTTTGAGGAACCTCCATACTGCTTTTACACTCCCACCAACAATGCAGTAGGGTTCCCTCTATCCACATCCTCTCCAGCATCTGTTGTTATTAGGTTATTAGATTTCTTGATTATAGCCATTCTAATTGGGGTGAGGTGGAATCTCAATGTTGTTTTAATTTGCATTTCTTTTTTGGCCATAGAAGTTGAGCATTTCTTCTTGTACCTATTGGCCATTCTTTTTTTAAATTTTTTAAATGTAAAATTAGTGTACAGAGGGGTTACAGTTACATGAGTAAGGTAATGAGTACATTTCCTATCAAGCAGTTACCTCCTCCTTTGTTTTTCTCCTACCATCCCTTCCTTCCCTAACTCCCCAACTATCCCACCCCAAGTTGCAAAGTTCGCTTCCTACATAGTGTCTTGTACATCTCATTGTTACAATGGGTCAACTTGCATCCTTGTTTCAACAGTTCATTATATTTCTTCCCTTCCCCAAAAAAGTATAAGATGCAAGGCAGTATTTTATGTGGGTGGCCATTCTTATTTTTTCTTTAGAGCAGTCTCTCTTTAAGCCTTTAGCCCACTTATTAATCAGGCAGTTGTTCCTTTGAGGATTTGTTGTTGGGGGATTTAATTTTTTGAGTTCTAAGTATATTTTAGATATGAAACCCTTGTCCGTTGTATGGCTAGTGAAGATCTCCCAATCTGTGGGCTTTTTATTGATCTTTCTAGCTATGTCTTTTGCCATGCAAATGCTGTGCAATTTCATGCCATCCCATTTGTCCAAACTTTCTTTGATTTGTTGTGTTTCTGGGTCTTTATTAAGAAAATTTGGCCTGTCCAAAGGAGCTGTAGAGTTTCTCCTATTCTTTTCTATAATGTTTCAGGGTGTCTGCTTTGACTTTGAGGTCTTTGATCCATTTAGGGTTGATATTGGTGCAGGATCTAGTTTTATTTTTCTACACTTGTTTAACCAATTTTGCCAGCACTATTTACTGAAGAGTAAATGGAGAGAGTAAAGGGATCCTATTTTGGATCCCTTATCTAAAATAAGGGTATAGGTCTGTGGGTTCATTTCTGGGTTTTCAATTCTATTCCATTGGTCCACATCCTCAGGTCTTTTCTTGTGCCAGTACCAGGCTGTTTTGGTTACTGTGGCTTTGTAGTAGAGTTTGAAATTTGGTATTGATATTCCTCCATCACTGTTCTTTCTGCTGAGGATTGTTTTTGCTACTCAGGGTTTTTTATTGTTCCACATGAATTTTTGGATTGCTTCTTCTATTTCATTGAAGAATGAGGTTGGGATTTTGATAGGTATAGCATTGAATTTGTAGATACCCTTTGGCAGTATTGCCATTTTTATGATGTTAATCCTCCCAATCCAGGAACATGGGAGTTTTTCCCACTTCCTTGCTCTGCTTTAATTTCTTTTCTTATGTTTTTAAAGTTTTCATCAGAGATGTCCTCCACTTCTTTAATTAACTCCTAGGCATTTCATTTTTGGTGGCTATTACAAAAGGAGTGGCCTTCCTAATTTCAGCCACACTCTTCTCATTATTGGCATATAGACAAAAACATTGATTTTTTAAAATAAGTTTTTTATTGTGAAAATGCTGGACAGAGGGGTTACAGTTACATGAACAAGGTAATGAGTACATTTCTTATCAAGCATTGTTGCCTCCTCCTTTGTTTTTCCCCATACCATCCTTTCCCATCCCCCTTGCCCCCCCCACTCCCTCCCTCCAGCACCAAAGTTGTAAAGTTCTTTTTTTGACATAATTTCTTATACATTTCATTGTTGTAATGGGTCCACCTATCCCTCTTTAAACAATCTGTTTTTTTCCCTTCCCTTTCACAAATCATACCAACATCAAATACAGTGAAAACAGGGGTTATACCATGGGGGAGGGATATACAAACCAACAAAGAAATCATCTTATAACTATGTTAGACACAATAGCAAGAAAGAAATAATATTTGCATCCTTATCTTGGGGTTCATTTCACCTAACATCAACGTATCTGGCCTTTTCTGCTTGACTCAGACATATACTAGATATTGCAAATAAGGGAAACCATGGATCCTATGTTTCTTTGGGCCTGGCTTACTTCACTTAATATAATTTTTTCCAAGTCTTTCCATTTCCTAACAAATGAGGCAACGTCATTCTTTCTGATGGAGGCATAGAATTCCATTGTGTGTAGGGCACATGGGCAGCAAAGATGGCACTTGAGAGGGAGTTGAGTGGGCAAAGCCCGAGTTTTTTACATTAAAATCTGATTGGATACCACGATCAAGGGAAGTGACTATGTGAGTGAACAGGATCAAGGGAAGTGACTATGTGAGTGAACAGCTTGTGGACAGCAGGGAAAGTATAGAAAGTTTAGGCACTTGATGGGGTGACCTTTACAGTGATTGGTTGGTTCCTTTTCCTCTCCTCTCATGCCATAGTGGTCTTATGCTTTAAAAAGTGCTTGCTGTGCAGTAATAAATGAGTTCCTGCTTGACTTGACTCCCTGCTGCGTCTGATTGTCTCCGGGGCTAAGGGAGGCTGGGGAACTGGCAAGCTGCACACTTACCTTTCCTAGGACCCGGTCCATCTTCCCCGGGACTGCCAAAGACCCAACAATTGTGTATATATACCACATTTTCTTGACCCATTCATTTACTGAGGGACATCTGGGTTGGTTCCAAATCTTAGCTATGGTAAATAATGCTGCAATAAACATAGTTGTGCTGGTAGCCTTAGAAAACATTGATTTTTGAGGGTTAATTTTATACCCTGCTACTTTGTGAAAGTTTTGAATCAACCTGAGTAACTTGGGAATGGAGTCCATGGGGTCTTTAAATACAATATCATGTCATCTGCAAAGAAGGAGAGTTTTACTTCATCTTTCCCTATTTGGATTCCCTTTATGTTTGCATCTTGTCTCATTGCTCTTGCTAGGCATTCTAATAGTAAGTTGAAGAGAAGTGAAGAGAGTGGACATCTTTGTCTCATTCCTGCATTTAGAGGAAATGGCTTTAGTTTTTTGCCATTAAGAATAATGCTGGCTGTAAGTTTATCCTACACAACCTTTATTATATTGAAGAATGTTCCATGGATTCTTAGCTTCCCCAGAGTTTTCATCACAAAGCAGTGTTGAATCTTGTCAAATGCTTTTTCTGCATCTATTGAGATAATCATGTGATTCTTATACTTGCTTTTCTTGATGTGATGAATTATATTAATTGATTTGTGTATACTGAACCAACTTTGCATCCTGTTTGACAGTGGTGTATGATTTTTTTTTATGTTATTGAAGTCGATTGGCCAAAATGTTGTTGAGAAGTTTTGCATTGATTCATCAAACAAATGGGTCTACAGTTCTCTTTCTTTGATGAGTTCCTACCTGGTTTGGGGATGAGGGTTATGGTAGTGAACTTTTGATTTCAATTTCATTGAAGAGTTGGAGGAGTATTGGTGTGAGTTCTATTTTGAAGGCCTTGTAGAATTCAGCTGTAAATCCATCTGTTCCTGAGCTTTTCTTGGGTGGAAGGTCTCTTGTTTTTTCTATTCCAATGCTTGATAGTTGTTTTAAATCATCTTGGTTTAGTTTGGGCATGCCAATATTTGCTAAAAATTCGTCCAGATTCTCAAACTTATTACCATAAAGTTTTGAGGTGTATTCCTTATAATGTTCTGATTCTTGGTTATTTCTTTGGATTTTTCCATTCTCATCTCTGAGTTTGATTATTTGAGTGTGTTCTCTTCTTTTTCTGATAAGCTTTGCTAAGGGTCTGTCAATTTTGTTAATTTTTTGACGAACCAACTCTTTGTTTTGTTGATTCTTCCTATGGTTATTTTGGACTCTAATTCATTTAATTGTGATTTAATTTTAATTATTTGTTTCCATCTACTGGATTGGAGTTTCCCTTGCTACTCTTCTTCAAAGAGCTGTAGGTGCCTAATTAAATTGTTGGTTTGAGTTCTCTCCAGTTTGTTGATGTAGGAATTCAGAGCCATAAACTTGAGTACTGACTTCGCTGTTTCCCAGACAAGTTGGTAATTTATGTGCTCATTTTTATTAAATATTATGAACATTTGAATTTCCTTTCTAATCTCTTCCATGACCCACTCGTGATTGAACAGTGTATTGTTTAGCCTCCATGTGTTCCAGGATTCTCTTTCCTGGCTTTTAGTGTTGAAATCCAATTTTATTCCCTTGTAGTCTGAGAGAATGCAGGGCATGATTTCAATGTTTCTAAGTTTGGATAAATTTGCTTTGTAACTTAATATGTGGTCAATTTTGGAGAATATTCCGTATGCTGCTGAGAAGAATGTGTATTCTGATGCTGCTGGGTGAAATATTTGGTAGATGTCTGTTAACTCTAGTTGATCTATACAGTTATTTAGATATGTGGTTTCTCTGTTGATTTTTGCCGAGTTGATCTATCTAGTGGGGATAGTAGTGTGTTAAAATCCCCAACAATTAATGTCTTTGTATCAATGTGAGATTTTAGGGAAAGTAGAGTTTATAAATTTGGGTGCTCTGTTATTTGGTGAATAAATAGTTAGAATTGTAATATACTTCTGAAGGAGAGATCCTTAATTAGTACTTAATGACCTTCTTTATCCCTTCCCGCTAATTTTAATTTGAAGTCTATTTTATCTAATATTAAGATTGCAACTCCCACCGGTTTATTAGGGGCATGTGCTTGGTAGATTTTATTCCAATCTTTCCCTTTCAGAGTATGTTTGTTTTTGTGGGCAAGGTGTGTCTCTTGAAGGGAGAAAATAGCAGGATCTTGCTTTTTGATCCAACTAGACATTGTCCTTAATTGAAGTGTTAAATCCATTAATATTGAGAGTTCGGACTGAGAGGTGTTTGGTAGTTCCTGCCTTGTTATCCAACTACTTGGACATTATGCCAACTAGGTCTAATCGATATCTGAATTAAATATGCACACAATGAAGGATAAAGTCTAATAATCGAAGATGAGTATATATCTGGGGATGAACAGAACAGCAATTAAGTAAAGCAAAAAAAAGGATTAACACACATACACACACATAAAGTAAAATGATGAAAAAGGAAAACAAAAAGTTAAATTAGGTCAAAAAAAGAGTACTTCAATTTTTTTAGTGGGAGGGGGAAGGGGGAATCTTGTGTCTCCCCTATGTCTGACACCAGTCTCTTGGTGGAGTCTCTGTTTTGCTTGTGGTGTTTGGTTTTCCTGTGGCTTGACTGGTTTTTTAAATCAGTATGAATGGGCAGAATGAAGCTCTGGCTTTCCTGGGACTTTATGACCCTCCTCCCAGTCTAGTTCAGTGAGAGTGAGATATACTTTGAGTATCACAAAAAAGGGAGATGGCTGTTTCTTCTTTCTTGGAGTTTCTGTGATGAGGCTAGGTTGTGAGTAGGGTTGAGGTCTGTTATTAATCAGTAGCTTTTCCCTGAGGCTTAGTTCTTGATACAGTCACATAGCCCAGCCTGGAGCCATTCCCCAGGATTTATGTTTACTGAGTTTCAATTGTTTTTCTTTTACCCCTCTTGGTGCTGGGTGTGTTCTGTCAGCTACAGCAGGCTGGGGAAGCCTCTGGCTCTGTTTACCCAGTGAAGAAAGTCACTCCTCCATGGGCATAGTTTCTCTGCCTGGGAAGGCAATTTTCCCCTGGGTGGAGAAGACCCCCACAGTTCAGGTTCTTTTGACCTGTTGAATGGGTCAACCTGTATCTTTGTTTCAGCATTTTGTTATTTCCCTTTCCCTCCTCAAATTAGAAAAATGTATATGTAAGTTTCAGGGCACCAGAATCAAATAGAGCTACAGGGGTTATGCCATAGGGGAAAGAACACACAAAAGACCCATTGTAACAATGAGATGTACAAGACACTATGTTGAAAACAAAATTTACAACTTCAGGGATAGAAGGAGGATAGGGGCTGGAGTAGTTGTGGAGGTGGGAGGGAAGGGATGGTAGGGGAAAAACAAAGGAGGCAACAATGCTCGATAGGAAATGTACCTCATTACCTTGCTCATGTAACTGTAATCCCTCTGTACAGTACTTTTACAATAAAAACATACAAATAACCAAAACAAAACATCACAGAGTATATCAAAAACAACAGCAACAAAGAAAACACATCTTGTATCACTGTACAAATGTACAGTCACACATGGAAATTTCATGCTCTTCTGTGACTGAAACTTAGAATCTGCTGATGAAACTTCCCATCCTCCATTATTCCTGTTATCACCATCCTGGTCATCACCATTCCACATTCAACCTCTGTGAGATCAGCTTTCTTAGAAGAACCCTGTGAATGATATCATGAGGCATTTTTTTTTCCTTCAGTGCCTAGATTGTTTTACACAACATGATAATCTCCAGTTCCATATGTTTCATTGCAGAATATAAAATGTGCAATCTCACTGTTTTGTTTTATAGTTGAGAAGTACTACTTTGTATACACATATCACCTTTTCTTTATCTAGTAATCAGTGGATGGACACTTAGGCTATTCTATTTTGAATAAAAGTATTATCAGTTTTACTTAAACATTGTGAGGAACTCCCATACTTTTTTTTCCCTAATTATTTTGCATGTGGTCCTGTGGTTTAACCTCAGATCTTCACACTTGCTAAGGATGCATTCTACCACTTGAACCACCTAGTCCCTTTTTGTTTTCTTTCTTTTTTTAAATAACATCTTTCTTTTACCCAGATCTGGCACTGGACAGCAATCCTACTTATGACACCCACATAACTGTGATTATAAGAATGAGCCACTATGCCTTGTATGCTTGTTGAGATACCTAACATGTTTGTTGAGATAACACTAACTTAGTAAAGGCTGGCCTTGAATCACGATCCTCCTGATTTCCACCTCCTGAGTGGTTAGTATTATAGTGATGAGCTACTATGCCTGGCCTGGTTTCCATAATATTTGTACCAATTTACATTGCCACCAACAATATTTAAGTGTTTAATGTTTTCCACATAGCTATTCTACCTGGAACATGGTAGAATCTTGTGGTTTTGATTTGAACTTCTCTGATGATTAGTTTCATGTACCTATTTGTTCATGTATTTTTTGTAGGTCTCGTTTGCCAGAAATTTGTGTTCAGGCCTTTTTTCTATACTTTCAATCAAATTATTTCCTAAGTGATTTGTTGCTAGTAAGTCCTTAAAGTTCCTGATATGTTTGTGGTAGATATTTCAAAAGCAAGAGGCATCATATTACCTGTATTCCAAATATATTAGAAAGGTTAAGCAACCAAAAGCATAGTGTTAGCATAAAAATAATCTCATAGACCAATGCAACATAGCAGAACATCAAGATATCAATCCATGGGGGCTGCAAAGCTGGCTCAGAGGTAGAGCGCTTGCCTTACATGCATGAGGCCATGGGTTTGATTCCTCAGCAGCTTATAAGCAGAAAAAGCTGGAAGTGGTGCTGTGGCTCAAGTGGTACAATGTTTGCCTTGAGCTGAAGAGTTGAGGGACAGTGCCCAGAGCCAGAGTTCAAGCCCAACAACCAACAAAAAAATAAAAAGAAGAAAGAAGAAGAAAGAAAGCAACCCATATCTATTGCCACTTACTTTCTATAAAGTTTATGAAAGTATAAATTGAAGGAATAGGTTATAGCTCAGTAGTCAAGCTATTTCCTAGCAAGTGCAACATCCTGGATCCAATCCCCAGTACCAAAAATGAAAAGACACAATAAAAGGTTAAACAAAATCCCATATATATATTATATATAATATATGATATATGTAATGTGTCTGTAATATAATATTAATATGCTAATATAATATTAATTGATATTAATTATATTGATATATTAATATATAACATAACATATATTATATATTATATAATATGTATATGCATATGGAAAATACATTCTCTTTACAATTTTTACTGAGAAAACTGAATATCCACATGAAGAAGGATGAAACTAGACAACCTATCCCTCACTAGGTATACAATGTGGTAAAAATGCTTATATGAAAAACCTAAAGAATGAAACTAGTAGAAGGAAAAACTAGAGACATGCTTAATGATGCCAGACTAGGCAAGACTTCTTTTTATATGAGCAGAAAATAAAAGTAATAACGGACAAGTAGAAGTATATCAAACTAAAGGGCAAATTTACACAAAATAATATGTTTAACAATTAAGATAGTATACACAATGGAAGAAAATATTTGCAAAATACACATCTGCTAAGGCCTTAATTTCCTGAATAAATAATGATCTCAACAAATTTTTAATAATTCCTCTGGTAGCAGAGTTACTAAATTCCAACAACATATAAGGATTACTGATAATACAGATTTTATAGCTAACTTTATTAGTAATTTTATCAATGTCATTTTGAGATTTTTCAAAGTATCAAAATAATTGCTAAACCATATAATTGGAAGATCAGCGCTGAAACCAGAAAGAAACTTTTGCTAATTAAATTCCATGAGTTATCTGGGAGAAATAACAACAGATTATTCAAGAAAAGGCATATAATATATAAAAAATTGGATTCCCAATACCATCAATCACACAAAATAAGACATGGGAAGTTAAATGCTGTATGTTAAGACCTGTTACCATCCAATGTATTAGACAAAATAGTGAGAAAAAAAGCATTCATTCATTCATTAGTTCACCTTATATGGCTTTTGTTTCTTGATGCAAACATCAATGAAATACTTTCTCTTCCAAGTGAAAGTGTAATGTAAATCTGAACATCATATCATATGAAGCATTACAGAAGTTCAAATATTGATGAGTAAGCAAGACAGCAGTTCTGAAGTATGACAATTTTCCTTACCTGTGTATTGTAACACATTGCCATATCCATGGCTATTTCTTTTTTTTTAATTTTAATTTTTTGTGAACATACTGTACAGAGGGGTTACAATTACATGGGCAAGATAATGAGTACATTTCTTATCAAGCATTGTAGCCTCTTCCTTTGTTTACCCTTCACATCCCTTCCCAGCCTCCCCCTCCTCCGCCCCCCCACCCATTCCTCCTTCCCCCAACTAAAGTTGTAAAGTTCGTTTTGGACATGACAACATGTACTTCTCATTGTTACAACAGATCCACCTGTATCCTTAAACGACTTTGTTTTTCCCCATCTCCTCCACAAATTATACCGACATCAAATATAGTGAAAGCAAGGATTATACTGTGGGGGAGGGACATACAAAACAACAAAGAAATAATCTTATAAAGGCTTTAGAAACAAATGCATGAAAGAAAAAAACATTAAAATACATATCTAAGGGTTTATTTTGCTAACATCACATTATCTGACC
Source organism: Dipodomys spectabilis (assembly GCF_019054845.1). Classification (NCBI taxonomy): domain Eukaryota; kingdom Metazoa; phylum Chordata; class Mammalia; order Rodentia; family Heteromyidae; genus Dipodomys; species Dipodomys spectabilis. Next base: position 11,874,265 of record NW_024870817.1, read on the forward strand.
TTTTCTGCTTGACTCAGACATATACTAGATATTGCAAATAAGGGAAACCATGGGACCTATGTTTCTTTGGGCTTGGCTTACTTCACATAATATAATTTTTTCCTAGTCTTTCTATTTCCTAACAAATGGGGCAATGCCATTCTTTCTGATGGAGGCATAGAATTCCATTGTGCATATATGCCACATTTTCTTGATCCATTCATCTACTGAGGGGCATGTGGGTTGGTTCCATATCTTAGCTATGGTAAATAATGCTGCAATAAACATAGTTGTGCTGGTAGCTTTAGTGTGTCCATGGCTATATCTAAAGGGAACTGCATCATCCACAAACTTTGGTAGAGGACGGACCAAGCTAGGCTTGTAACCCTATTCCTTCTCCTAAGCCATAGGTGCTTAGAGAAGAAGCCTGTGGGCATTAATTGTAGCAACTATCAAGCTCAAGCATAACTGAACAGTTTGTGTGAGATCTGAAGAAAAATACAAATATGGACAATCCAGGCTATGGTGATCTATGAGTGAATTAAAACTAGGAAGCAATGAAGTGGAGAGAGAAAAAAAAAACACGAAGAATAAAAAGAAAAGACACCAGAGCTCATGGAAGAAAAAATGTAAATTGGACAGTGGACTAGCTGAACAATAGTCCACAAACTCCTGTACTCAAGTCTGGCAGTGAGTCCTGGAGCAGTCCCCTCTCTTTGGGTTGCTGGCTCTGTTATGATAATATCTCTTAATAACGTTCGTATCCTCCTAGCTAACATAAACCAATAAGGGCTGTCTCAATATATCCAAAAGAAGAACTCTAAAGTAACTGTTCAAATCCAGTTAAGATACATCCAAAGCAACCAAGAATATTAGAATTTTTTACATTTAGTTTTATTTTCAAGGTGATATACAGAGGGGTTACAGTTACATAGCCAGGGTAGTGAGTATATTTCTTGTCAAACATTGTACCTTCCCTCATTTTTCTCCCACTTTCCCTCGACCCAATCCCCACCTCCAAGTTGTAAGATTCATTTCCGGCATATTGTCTTGCGAGTACCACTGTTGCATTGGTTCAACCTTTGTCCTTTGTCTCACCATTTTATTAGCTTTTATTTTTTGTTAAGGTGATGTATAGAGGGGTTACAGTTACATAAATAAGGTAATAAGTACATTTCCTGTCAAACTTGTTACCCCTTCCCTCAGTTTTATTTCCTGTTCCCCCCCACCAAGTTGTGCAGATCATTTCCAACAATGCTGTTGCAGTGGTCCCCCCTTGTCCTTTGTCTCACCTTTCTGTTGTTCCCCTTCCCTTCCCTAATTCAAATAAGTGTATATACAATACCAGGATACCAAAATCAAATACAGTGACAACAGGGCATATACCATCAGGGAAAGAACATATACAAAAAGAAACAAGAAATCACATAGTAGATTAAAAACAACAACAACAAGGAAAAACCTCTTGTGTCCATGGCTTGGTGTTCATTTCATTTAACATCATCTTATGTGGTCATATGTACATAGTATTGAGCTATTCTGATTATCTGATAAGATTTTCCTAAACATACACTAATTATTGCAAATAAGGGAAATCATAAGACCTATGATTCTTTGGGTCTGACTTACTTTACTTATAATGATTTTTTTCCAAATATTTCCATTTCCTTAGAAATGATGCATACATATATACATATATACATATGTATATGTATGTATATATATATATATGTATAAATATATACATGCATACATACATATGTCACATTTTCTTGATCCATTCATCATCTGGGTTGTTTCCATATCTAAGCTATGGTGAATAATACTGCAACAAATATAGTTGTGCTGGTAGCTTTAGTATGGCCTTGTTTGTGAGATTTCTGGATTATAGGGGAGCTCTACGTTTAGTCTTCTGAAGAACGCTTTCCAGAGAGGTTGAACAAGTTTATAATCCACCCCACCCCCACCTACAATTCAGTAGGGGTCCCTTTGGGCCACATCCCCTCCAGAATCTGTTGTTATTAGATTATAGCCATTCTAACTGGGGTGAGGTGGAATCTCAATATTGTTTCCAGTGTGAAATCAGGAATACTTCCTATCCTACAAAAGGGAGATAGAGTGAAAGTACCTATCTTTATTAGTTTTAATGCTATTCTAATTCTTTTACTTCTTGGCTTCTAAGTCTCACTAGATATCAGCTTTTATTTTTGTTGGATGATGTTAGAGTTTGAACCCAGAGCTGTGTTAATGGAAGTTTTATTCTCTTCTACTGAACAACACTACCAGGTCTAGATATTTGCTTTCATTTCTATGAAGGTTAATACACAGATTCTACAGCCCTATAGCCTACCTCATATAATAGATTCTGCCCTCACGCTTTCCTTATGTTTAGTGACAAATAGAGTAATTAAATGAGACCTTTTGTGCTGCAAAATCAGCTGAATCTCTTCCTCTTACCTTTATGTACACCTCTCCTCTTGGTCTTTTATCTAAATTCCCCATTCTCCTTGCTCACAGCTAAGCTGATTTCCTCTTTATATGCAATCTTCAACTTAACTGAGAATGAAATTAATTAATTAGCATGCTTGATTTTTAATCTTTAGTGTCTTCCAATGAAATATAACTGGCGTTGATATATGAAGAGGTAGATATATTAGCCACCTTTATGTGTTGTTGAATCCTTTTATATTAATTACCACTCTACCTTATGTTTTATTCATGTATGAAAATTGTTTGCATTAGCACATATTTCCCAGTAAAATTATAAATAATGAAGGATAGATATGTATTATTATGACAAAGAAAACCTATTGCTACATTAAGTTAGTCTGCTCTAAAGTTAGTAGTGTATAGTAAAAACTATGTCATTCCACACCTTTGAAGCAAAGGCACACAAACATGCATTCAACACACTGTAACTATTTTTTGCAATAGTATAAAAACTATGTGAATTTGATTTCAAATTGCAAAACCAAACACTGGTTTTCTAATAAATACCTTTAGAATTTGTGACTGTGAGATGAGAATATATTTTATAAGTGACAGACTGTCATTTATAAAACAGCTAAGAAACGGGCAAGTGAAGACAAACTTTAATGTGTAAAATTTGTCTGTGATCCAGCCATATTTCTTTTTTTTCTGGAATATGATTATAAAATCACAAACGTGAAGAACTTGTGGCAGGTTGTCATAGGCAGGATTTTGGAAACAAAGGTCATTGTTTGAATGCTCTTGTTTTCAGAGAGAAAATAAAGAACTAGCATTTTCACAATCCTGTAAATTTTCTTGCCTTCTAACATTCAAATTTGTAACACACATTATGTGCTTCTTCCTAATTTCTAACAGACAACTTAACAGAATAGTGTGATTCTCTGACTTTTTAGATGAAATAAACATGGTTTGGTTATCAAGTGGTAACATCCTAACATTAGTGAATGTGTCCATATTATCTCAGAGCAATGAAAATAAGCTGAATATAAATAGATGATGATGATTTTAGATGATGATGAAGATAAAGTTAATGCTGGATAGATAGACAAACAGACAGATACATGCATACATATATACATACATACACACACATAATATGTGTTTTTCCCTTGTATAGGATTTGAACTCAGGACTCTTGTGGTCACTCTACTTGCTTGCTAGTACTTTACCATTTGAGTCATATCTCCAGCAGCAATTTTTGTTGGTTAAGGGGAGATGGAGTTTCACAGACTTTTCTGCCTAGGCTGCCTTCATACCTTGACCTCTGGATCTCAGATTCCTGAATAACTAGGATTATAGACATGAATATACCAGTATTCTTGATATATTTATTTCTATGAATACTTACCAGCATCTATGGTTTGGAGAACTGGTTGAAGAACTATCTGATCACTATAATATCCACATCCAATATCACACGTATAACTTCACCATGTCATAAAGGAAGAAGAGTTCTTACTAGCTATTATCAAATGTTGTATTAATCAAGAGCTTCAGTCCATCCTACTTAAGGGTAGTTTTCTCTGAGTTAGAAACAAATTTAATTTCTCTTTGATAACAGAGTGAAGTGGAAATGGATTATTTTGCAGAGTAGCTTGACTAGGGCAAATCCATGAACTGATAGAATCCAGGGGTACTCTCTGGGCTTTAGCTATATGGTTGTTTTGTGGAAAACATCACAGATGTTACACATTACAAAATAACATATTTAAGCAGAACACCAGGTATTGTTATATGTAAATGGGCATGGGTCATGATCTATACACACCATTTTGATACACATAGATACACATAGGGCCTGTCTTCTGCACAAAGAAGCAAAGGCAACAAATCTCTAGGGAGGGAAAGATAGGCTGGTTGTGGGAGGCTGAGTATGTAATGTAGTGTGAGCTTTGGGTCAACTCAGTCTTATTCCTAGTTCCACTCTCCCTAATAAAAAGAAACTGAATTTATAATTTGAAACTTTTGTCATAAGAGCTAGATTTGTGAAGAAAAAGCAATAACTTACAGAAGAAAAAGTAGCCATTGAGATAAATGAACTTAGGTATCTTTATTTTCCTTTTTCTAATTTCTGGTTTAAATTCAAGAACCATAAACTCATCCGCAGTCTACATTCATAATCAAAGCAAATGTGGGAAGTTGAGGAACTATCATATAACTTTCAGAGCCCAGTAAGAGTTCAATCTTATTTCTGAACCCACATGCCTAAGCAAATTTGGAATGGGGACAGGTACTGACCACATCTGACCCCTGATGTAATCACCTTTTGATGAGCTAAGATCTTTTTGACAAATATTTTATTCCCTGTAGCTATATACCTTACTACGAGATGACTAAAACTACAGTTGTCACACTACTTAAACTAGTGAATTGAAATGATTTACAAAAATATTGGGAAAAAGATAAAGTAATTAGAAGTCTCTTAATTTACTAGAGAAATGGAAAGTTGATTAGTCATTTTTGAAAACAGATTGGCAAGGCAGGACTCATGTCTATTCTATCCATGTCTATAATTCTAGCTAATCAGGAAGCTGAGATCTGAGAATCAACATTCAAAGCCAGCCCAGGCAATGAAGTATGTGGGACTCTTATCTCCAGCAAAAAGTGGCTCTGTGGAGCTGTGGGTCAAGTAGTGAGAGTACTATACTTGAGCACAAAGCTCAGGAATAAAGTTCAATCCCCAGGACCTACACACACACACACACACACACACACACACACACACACACACACACACACACACACACACACACACACACACACACACACACACACACACACCCTGATTAACAGTTTCTTTTGAAGTTAACCAGGAACTCATAATAGCATCTTTCCATCTTCATCTAGGTAATTCCCCAGAAAATTGAAAGCACATGTATTCATAAAGAGCTATAAAAAAAAAACATTTGACTTGTATTAGCCTTATTCTAAAAGTAGAAGAAGCCAAAATGTCCATGAGCTGGACATGACTAAAACAATGAGTCATTTGTGAAATTAAATATTACTCAAAAGCATAAATTAACATTATAATGCTATGTGCTAAACAGGAATGAATCTCAAAAACTTCATGTTGTAGAAAAATGTTTCCTATAGATACCTATGGAATGAGAGATTGTAACTAATAATTTTGTAGAGTTACATAAGGAAAATTTCCTATGTCCTCAAACTATACTGTGCTTATGATTGTAAGGACAGTCACGAGGTTCTACTTTTCTCTGTTTTACAATTCCTTTTGCCTGGGTCAATACCTATCATCTTTCTATAATTTAAAATCAAACTCACTGCCACATCCAACCTTTCTTTACCTCCTCACAATAATGCTTTACTCTTCTTCAGGAAACTAGGCATAATATTTAAACTGGAAAAATAGGCTCAGTTTATAGTGATAGACATAGAGATACTTTCATTCTTATAATTTGCATGCTCCCAGAATTGATTCCTTAATGATCAAAATCTTGGATGGCTCAGCAGATTATACTGTACAGATTCACCATCCAGTTAACAAAATCTCTTAAGTCTACTATATGCTTTTATTGATGTGAGGAAGAAAATGACAGAAACAATACTGTACATATAAAATGATACAGCTATAAAAATTATATTTTTTCTCTTCTACATGAATTATGCTGAATGGTAGAATAGTTGTGAAAGGTAAGCTAATAGTAATTTTCCTCTTAATATTGAGGATGGTACCATTCATATACCAAGCTAATCCAGGATTTAACAGAAAACTGAAACATTCCAGAAGATACCAATATAATTAGTTTTACTTTTGCTTCTTATTTGTGATAAGTGGGTTATCTCTATAATTTTCAAAACATGAAAATGCTGCTGTGCTAGAATGTTACTTAGTAAGAAAAATAAATGTCTAGAGGAATAAGCCTACTTTTAACACTGATAAATATACAGAATGTCAATGAATAGTTTCTTGGATTTATAAGGAATATATTTAGTAAAACTGACTGATAATACAGTTTTAATGGAAATTTACTTCAAGAAAAATTTAATCATGTGTAGTTACAATACATTTTTCAGCTGTACTGAAATAAGCTTATGGAAGCAACAAAGAAATCTCTCAAGCTCGGATGTCTGTGATTCTGTCTTTCAATACACATTTACAAATATAGGATGCAGAGTTAATGTCCATTCAGAATACTTACTAAGGTATAAATTATAATTGAGAGAGATATACTATGATGGCCTTATGTGTAGTTTTGATATGCAGGAAGGTTGTATGCTTTATCTTTAATTTAAAATTAAAATCATAAAAATTAATGACAAAAGTTTACTAAGGCCTGCTGCCTGTGGCTCACATCTGTAATCCTACATACTCAGGAAGCTGAGATCTGAGGATCATGGCAGAAAAGTTCCCATGAGACTCTAATCTCCAATTAACCAAAAACCAGAAATGGAGCTATGGCTCAAAGTGGTAGAGTGCTGGCCTTGAGCAAAAGAGTTTAGGGACAGCACCCAGGCTCCAAGCTCAAGCCACACGACAGAGAAAGAAAGGAAGGAAGGAAGGAAGGAAGGAAGGAAGGAAGAGAGGAAGGAAGGAAGAGAGGAAGGAAGGAAGGAAGGAAGGAAGAAAGAAAGAAAGAAAGAAAACAACAAGCAGAAGTAAAATTGTGGCTCAAGTAATCAAATTCTATCCTTGAACAAAAAAATGCTCAGAGACATTGCTCAGTTACTGCCCAAATACAAACTCTAGCACTGAATAGAAAATAATACTTGGAAACGATGGGTGGGATCCAATAGTTTTCAATAGGAAACAAAATTTGAATTAAAATTCTTTCTATTGATTTGTTTTAATATCTGATACTGACCAATATTCATTATTTCCAAATTATTGATATATCAACTATAAATTTTTGAAGAGCAAGGTTTTTATATTTAGGTCTTTAAAAGTCTCATAGAGAGAATGATTTAATAGACAATTCACATATAATTTTTAAATAAATTGTTCAGCTATCTTGAAACCTGAGTGTTACCATCTTGTTAGGAATAAATGGGTCATTTTGTAGACTGAAAATTTTGGTTGCACAAGATTATCTATTGTAATATAGCCTATGCATTTGTAATGAAAAATCTCATAAAATGTTATTTTAAAGGTCTTCATTTATTTAGGCCACAACAATGATAATGATTTCTTAAAAACTTTTATGTAATTTTTCTAATTTGGAGAGAGGAAGGGAAATAACAAAATGCTGAAATAAGGATATAGTTTAGTCCATTGTAACAATGAGATGTACAAGACACTATGTTGAAAATGAACTTTACAGCTTGGAGGGGGGAGGGAGGAGGGAGAAATTGGGGAGATGGGGAGGGTAGGGATGGTAGGGGAAAAACAAATGAGGGGGTAACAATGCTCGATAAGAAATGTACTTATTACCTTACTTATGTAACTGTAACCCCTTTGTACAGTATTTTTTACAATAAAAACATATTTAAAAAGCAAATAAAAATAAAGTCACCAAAACCATGTGAAATAAAATGTTGAAAATCACAAAAAAATTATGTAAAATGTTTGAAGATTTATTATATGTAATGAGACATTAGTGAAGGAAAAAAAGAAATTGGAGTGAGTAAAATAAAGACTAAAAACCTAAAGCATCCTTAAAGCAAAATATCCAAAAATAATAGTAATAGTTATCAGAATTCTACTAGAATCGAAATAGTAATAAATTATAGGACCCAGTTAAACAGAATAATCTACATTTCTAAGTCATAAATTGCCAGCAAAAAAGAAATATTGATACCAGTTTCTGTATTATTCATAAAATACTTTTAATATGTTTTATAAAAAAATTCCACTTCAACATAAAGCCATGAGGACAACCTATCTAATGTATCCTGCGTTGGCTCATCAGGGAAATAACAGCAAGTGTCTTGCTCTGTTCCAGGTCTGCCCCTCAGTTATGATTCAGCAAGAAACATCACCTATCTGCATTAGAATCCCTGTTACACCATGGAGCTTCCCGTTCCCCACTGTCCAAGGGAGAACTCTCTCCCTTTGGAGCTTGAACCTAGAGTGCCTTTCCACATTCATGTGTAACAATGCCCTGCTTCTGTACATCAGAGCCAGTCCACACCCTACAAATAGTTTCTCAGCTACTGGCAAGTTGTAACTCTCCTGTGGAGCTCTATTTGAAGAATTCAGAAGTACAGTACTGGGAAAAAGGATTTCTCTAGCCCTTGTAAGTTCCTCATTCTCTTCTCAACTGGAGATATTAGCTTGTCTTTTCAACTTCTTGCTTTTGGACATTTCATCCCCTCCTCAGTAGTAAACCAGTCCTATAAGTAAATGTTTTTTAAATTTCAAATTAATAACCTATTCTAATAAGCAGCACTTTTAATCACTTAACTATACTCAGATTTAAACAGATATTCAATAATGAATTCAAGGCTGCCAAATCCTACTGCAATGTTATAGGATTTATTGATGGACTACCAAACCATATTGCCCTGCATATTTCTTCCATCAATGTATCTGATTTTATGAATTACATGATGAGGCTTAATTAACAATATTTGTCTTTGTAAAACATTTAGAAACACGGAGTATCCACGTTTAAATTTTTTTTTCCTAATTTGATTGTGCTATATCTTTTTGAGCATGTAAGCAATGAGAAGAGATGTTATACTATTTAAATTGTACATATGATTTCTATAACTCTCATTTTTACTCACCAACTATTGGTCAAATGCTTTCTTTGGAACCAACATTTGGAGTCTCTTGTTCACAGTATACATAGAAAATCATTACTTTCTGCTTGTTACCTTAGCAGAATAATTTGAACAAATACATTTTTAAGACTCACTCCAAGAGGTTCATTTGCAAGTATAAGTAAGTTGCTCGATGGATTTGGAAGTGTATCTTTTGTATGGCCAACTGTTCTTTTCTTAAAGTTAGTAAAGTTTCACAACTTTGAGGTTTGTGAAAAGGGAAAACTGTAATTTTAGCAGACAGTGTTGTTCTTAGGCGTGGACAAACTTGGGTCTCTGCCCAGCCTCCCAACTGTAGGATTTTGCTGCTCTAGAGTTTGCCAGGGCCTCTGTTTTCTGCTAATAGACCACAAGTTTTCTTCTGCATTTTCTATTGTAAAAGATGATAAAAACAGATTCTTACAGAAAATTCAGTAGAAATGTACACAGCTTATATCAGAAACATTGAAAAAATCCTATTTTAGTATTCATGCCATTTCTCTTTTTTTTCTTTTTGTCTTTTTGGCAGAAAACAGAAGCACAGTCTGGCTCGGCTGGCACCTCAGCTCAAAAAAAAAAAAAAAAAAAGGAGAAAAAGGAAAAAAAAAAGAAGAAGAAGAAAAATCAAAAGAAAGGAAAATCAAGACACAGATGGTGCCAAACACTCTCAAAGTCTCCATGATGAGAAGTTCTGAGATGGAAAGCTCAGGGATTGGGCAGCCTTCCCCTTGATGAAAGGGTTTTGAAAAGATCTCTTCCTCAGCTTAGGTTAGAGAAGAAAGACAGGTTGGAAAAGCCTGTTTAAAAATAAAGAAGATTAAGAAATCCAAAAGAGAAAGGATTTTTATGAAAAGAAAATAATGAGCAATCTGAAATTCTCCAAATAACTAAGTGAGGGTGGAAAACAGTCCTGGCCTGGGGCCATTTCAGTCTTTTAGATAGTTTTCTACCAAAGCAATTTTGAAAGTAAAAGCTGTATTAGACAGTGTAACTAGATAATCTACCCAGTCATGAAGTCTTCAAATACAGAGATAAGAGGAAAATATGATAATGATTTTAGTTTCTGTTTTAGTTTTGTTTTAGTTTTTGGTTAATCTGGGATTAAAGGCAGGTTCTTGAAATTGCTTTACTACTTGAACCATACTTCCAGTCGCTTTGCTTTTTTATTTGTTTCTCAGGTAGGGTCTCACAATTTTGTCCAGGTCAGTCTTGGGCTACCATTTCCAACTTCAACCTCCTCAGTAGTTCCCAACTAAGGATCCACCAGCTTGATCTATTTTCGAGATTAAAAACAGGTGATAAGACACTAAGCTGTTCTCAAACTGCCATTCTTCTGTATCTGCCTTTCAAGCATCTGGGTTTACAGGCATGAGCCACCATGATTGGTTTAGTCATTTTTCTTGAAGTTGAGTTTAGAAATGAATTTATTATCCCCCACTGTTCCAGATAATTGTATAACACAACTGAATACAAAGAAAATGTTTTAATCATTTTATACATTTTTATTATAAAAATATTGTACAGAGGGGTTTCAGTTACATGAGCAAGGTAATAAGTACATTTCCTATTGAGCATTATTGCCTCCTTTGTTTTTCCCTTACCATCCCTTCCTTCCCCACCTCCCCAACTACTCATCCCCCTCACAATTTGTAAAGTTAATTTTCACATAGTGTCTAATATATCTCATTGTTACAATGCATCCCTATTTAAGCATTTTTTCCCTTCACCTCCCCAAATTATTACACAGTGGTAAAATTGAAGCTTATTTCATAATGAGTTAGTAAGTTTATTACCTATAAAACATAGCGGTTTCAAGTAATAGTTAATTAGTATATTAAATTAGTATATATACACCCTCTTATCTTCAAGAGTCTTTTTTAATCCATCATTTCTGAAAGAATGATATTTTTACCTTTTAAAATCAGTGCTCCAAATAGATAGTTTTCTTTTTTTTTAATTGTAAAAATATCGTACAGAGGAGTTACAATAACATGAGCAAGATACTGAGTACATTTCTTATCAAGCATTGTTGCCTCCTTCTTTGTTTCCCCTTCCTATCCCTTCCCATCTCCTCCCCCCTTTCCCTTGCTTCTCTCCTCCTCCCCTCCCCCCCCCCCCCCCCCCCCCCCCCGGCCAAAGTTGTAAAGTTCGTTTTTCGACATAACGACAACTTGTACATCTCATTGTTGCAATGGGTCCACCTGTATCCCTATTTTCAACAATTTGTTTTTTTCCCTTCCCCTCCATAAATTATACCAACATCAAATACAGTGAAAGCAGGGGTTATACCGTGAGGGGAGGAACATACACAGATGTTGGAGGGGATGTGGCCAGAAGGGAACCTTACTTCATTGTTGGTGGGAGTGTAAACTTGTTCAACCACTTTGGAAAGTAGTATGGAGGTTTCTCAAAAGACTCCACATAGAGCTCCCCTATGACCCAGCAATCCCACTTTTGGGCATTTACCCAAATGTTTACAAACAAAACCACACTAAAGCTACCAGCACAACTATGTTTATTGCAGCATTATTTACCAGAGCTAAGATATGGAACCAACCCAGATGCCCCTCAGTAGATGAATGGATCAAGAAAATGTGGTATATATACACAATGGAATTCTATCCCTCCATCAGAAAGAATGACATTGCCCCATTTGTTAGGAAATGGAAAGACTTGGAAAAAATATATTAAGTGAAGTAAGCCAGGCCTAAAGAAACATAGGTCCCATGGTTTCCCTTCTTTGCAATAACTAGTATATGTCTGGAACAAGCAGAAAAGGTCAGATAAGTTGATGTTAGGTGAAATGAACCCCATGATAAGTATTCAAATGATTTTTTTTCATGAGATTGTTTCTAACATATTTATAAGATAGTTTTCTTTTTAAGGACAGTTTTCAAACACTTATTAGAAAACATTGAAATGATGCTAGAACAAATGAATTTGAATGTAAGTGAATCAGAAGCTTGGTGAACACAATTGATTTTTAAAAATATCCTTTAATGATTTTCTATTTGCCAACAAATACCCATCATCACAGTCTGTTATCCAATGCAGCATGAATCTCCTTCCTATGTGATCCTCAGCATCTAGCTCTCAGAATGTAAATGTTTACCTTTAGATGGAGATATCTCTCTACAATCCCCACTGAAAACTATTGATCCCTGTTCTTTCAGGGCTTTGTTGAAGTGCAGTGGTACCTGTGATACAAGCATCAGTGACTAAGAACATCCTACTAGACAGTTCTCATTCCTATGTTCTCAAAGGCATACTGGAGATGTTTTACCTACAACAACAACAGAAAATTCTCAAATGCTGAAAAGGGTAATACGAGAGGTTTGGGGAAATGAGGAATCTTGTATCAAACTCACATTACAGTATCTGTCGGTTTGAGGATTCCTTGAAAAAAAATTCAGAATTTCAGATATGCCAGTTCCTCTAATGCAATATGTTGTTCATCTGTAACCTTCAAGGGCCTCCTGTGTATTTCAAATCTTCTCTCAATTGCTTATAATATTTAATTCAATGTAAATGATATATAAATAGTTGTTGTACTTATATTATTTGGGGGATTGAGATAAAGAAAAATGTGTATTCTTTTTCAGTAGTTTTTTTTTTCTTCTGATTTCTCCTTTAACATCCCCCCCCCCACCCCCACTCCCTGGCTGATTAAATCTGTAGATGTGGAAACTGAAGATAAAGAGCTCCAACTGTATATCATTTTCATTTACAACCTACATGTATATTAGAGTCATGCATGGGCTATGCATGAGGGAATCTGGGTTAAAGAAAGTGTGGCATACCACAAAATGAAAACTGTATTAAAGACTGAAGCTTCTATTTCATTCTGATTGATCAGTACCACATAGAACTGTGGAGAAATTATTGAAAGAGATTTCTACTCAAAAAATCAGAAATCTAAATTCTGAAGTGAATCTTACAAATGTATTAACTGATTATTATTTATATAACTCTACAATGATTGACTAGTATTTTTTATATAAGATTTTGGTGTATTCAAAATTTGTATAAACAATTTGGAGGTGGTAGGAACTGGAGAAATCCAGGTCAGTTTGGAATAAGTAGGACACTGGTGCATGAATTTAGCGGGAATATCAGTCTAGACATGATTTTAGATGGGAAGAAAAGAGCAGGAAGATTGCAGTTCAAGTTGTGTCTGGACAAGATGCTACCCAAACTTCTATATCAACAAATTATCTATACATCTCTGTAATCCCAGCTACATAAATATAAGGAATAGGTAGGGTCATTATTACCTGAGATGTGTCCAGACATGAGCTACAGGATCTTATCTAAAAGTTTATAGAAACACAAAGGATTGAAGAGCATGGCTAAAGTAGCAAAGTGTTCATCTACCAAATACAAGCTTTTTAGTTCAAACATACATACACACACACACACATCATCATCATCATCATCATCATCATCATCATCTATGTATTAACTGAGGGTGATATTTTTCTCTATTTATGCTTTCTTTCTATTTGGGATACCATTATACATAGTTCTGTCAAATGTGATGGCTGTAAATCTTCTGTTCTTTAATTTTTTTCCTCAGGCAATTTGCATACCAATGAATACAACAGGCATGTAAATAATATGAAATGAATGGATAATCAAGTGTTAAAATTTTTGATAGTAAACTAGATTTTTTCATTAAAAATGCCAAAGATGCCTTTATGCAAATGGTGATCTTACCTAATTATTTCTGCATGATTTGGAACTCACACAAAGGCATGAAGGACTTTGCTTTTGTTGTTGATTATTCACTGATGTTTTACAGAATTGAGAGGACATAGCAGACCAAAGATGTCAGTGCCATGTACTTTGCTCCTGGAGGCATAGAATTACAAACTCTGGGGAACAATGTTGCTTTCTAACATAATGCTTTGTTTTCATTATCAGTTAAAGTTTACAAATCTGTGATCTATAGCAATATCACCAAGGAGGCAATACACAGAAAGGTTCACATAAAGTAAAGATGTAAAATACAGAGATCCAGAAACTGTGTGAATTCATTATCCAGTATTAGGCAAGAAAATGACTTATTTAATGTCATTGCCTATTAACCTAACAGTTAAAGTAGGACCAAAATATACATAAAAATGGAATAAACAATTAGGTAACACTTTAAATGGTTCATTATTATTAATTCATTTAGTATTCATTGTAACTGTGCTGGTCATAATGAATTCATTTGATATTAATGGGAATGTTCAGTAGCAATTTCATTATAATGCAGTTTTAATTCATGCACCATTAAAGAAAGGCAATGCCAAATTTTATATTTATATTTGGAATATTGTACGTGAACCCTAATATGTAGAAACATTATGACACTGATTGAATTACTTCAACTTGGATGAACAGCCCAGATTTCAGACAAATTGCAATGTCTACCTTGAACTATTTCAATAATTCTAAAGTTGTTATAGGTTCATGTGGTTAAAATTTCTGTTACATTTGAAATATAGAGGTTAATGGCTAGCCAGAAATTTGTCACATATAAATATTTACTACTATTTAACTCTTTCTTGTAAACAAAACTGATAATAGTATGGAACTTGAACTTTACATCATGTGCTTTTCTGAAAAGCTAGATGTAAATTATAGGTTGGGCATTTTCCCAGAACAAATAGAGATTTTAATCATTTCCCTCCAAAAAAATTGTTCTATTATTTGCAAAATGTTGAGATTAAAATTTTGAAGTCTTTTTTAGTGAATGGCATTGAATTTTTTAAAATTTAATTTTATTGAAAAGAATAAGTTCAGAAGGGGAAGGTAATGAATATATTTCTTTTTGAACAGTGTTACCCCTCCCACATTTTCTCCCACTTCCCCCTCCCCCAAACTTCCCTCCTTCCAAGTTGTAAAGTTAATTTACAACATAGTGTCTAGTGAGTCTCACTGTTGTATTGGTTCACCCTGTGTTCCACTGGTTCTGTGATTCCCTTTCCCCCAAATTAGATAAACTTATATATAAACTTATATACCGAAATCAGAATTAGTGAACTTGGGAAACAAAGCAAAAGACAAAACAAATAACTGCTAATAGTACACTAAAAGAGAAGAAAGCAAGAAAAAAACTTACCAAGAAAACAAATAATAAGCCGGTGTTGGTGGCTCACGCCTGTAATCCTAGGAGGCTGAGATCTGAGGATCGCAGTTCAAAGCCAGTCCTTGCACAAAAGTCCATGAGACTCTTATCTCCAAGTGCTAGAGTGCTAGCTTTGAGCTGAAGAGCACAGGGACAGAACCCAGGCACAGGGTTCAAGCACCATTACCAAGAAAAAATAAGTAAATAAATAAAATAACAGATGGTGTCGGGGATACGGCCAAAAGGGAACATTATTACACTTTTAATGGGAATGTAAACTGGTTCAACCACTCTAGAAAGCAGTGTGGAGGTTCCTCAAACGACTAAACATAGAGCTCCGCTATGATCCAGCAATCCCACTACTGGGCATTTACCCAAAAGATCTCAAACAAAGCTATGCTAAAGCTATGAGCACGACTATGTTCATTGCAGCATTATTTGCCGTAGCTAAGATATGGAGCCAACCCAGATGGTCTCTGTAGATGAATGGATCAAAAAAAATACACTATGGGGCTGGACTCATACCTGTAATCCTAGCTACTCAGGAGGATGAGATCTGAGGATTGCAGTTCAAAGCCAACCCTGGGCGAGAAAGTCCGTGAGACTCTTATCTCCAATAAAACACCAGAAAAAAACCGTAAGTGGCTCTGTGGCTCAAGTGGTGGAGCACTAGCCTTGAGCTGAAGAGCTGAGGGACTTCGCCCAGGCTCAGAGTTCAGGCCCCACAATCGGACCGCCCTCCCCCCTGAAAAAAAAAAAAGAAAATCCACAATGGAATTCCGTGCTTCCATCAGAATGAGTGACATTGGCCCCATTCATAAGAAACTGGAGCCGGGCGCTGGTGGCTCACGCCTGTAATCCTAGCTACTCAGGTGGCTGAGATCTGAGGATCGTGGTTCAAAGCCAGCCCGGGCAGGAAAGACCGTGAGACTCCTATCTCCAATAAACCACCAGAAAACCAGAAGTGGCGCTGTAGCTCAAGTGGTAGAGCGCTCGCCTTGAGCTGAAGAGCTGAGGGACAGCGCCCAGGCCCAGAGCTCAAGCCCCACGACCGACCAAAAAAAAAAAAAAGAAAGAAACTGGAAAAAAAAATCACATTAAGTGAAGTAAGCTAGATCCAAAGAAACATAGGCTCCATGTTTTTTCTCATTTTTAATAATTAGTATGTGCCTAGGATAGTCCTAGCAGAGATTCACAATAGCCCAATAGATTTTTGTTGTTGTTTTTTTTTAATAAGGGAGGTTGAGAAGCCTGTAAAGAACTTCTCTTTAGAATTTCGACCATAAGGTTTTAATTAAAACTTCAACATGGTAACAGAAATAAACTGAATGGCTTGTTTACTGGGACTTCCTCTTGGGGCAGCTGGTAAACTGTTTTGCTAAACTGGATGAACACTAAAGACAACAGACAAACAACCAAAATCCACAGTCCAATTATCAAGTTCACTGAAAGAGCATTGTACCCTTCAGGCAAGCCATTCAACAAGACAACAGAAATTAACTGACCTCAAAATTCCTTGTTTGAAATTTTGTGCTTTAGTACATGCTTCCCAGGCTTGTCAGCACACACACACACACACACACACACACACACACACACACACAAATACATACATAATTTGTCACTTTATCTCTTAAGATGATATAATTATACGGAAGGGTTATTTTAAGTAGTACTAGAGGTTTCTGTCTTTCTATACTACACTATAAATTTAAAAATGGTTAGGAACAGCTTTTAAAATTTTAACTATTGTTGCTATTTTACTACTATGCAAAAATAATAAAAATAAATTATTTAATCTCTTAAAATATAATTATTTAAGATATAATGAATTAATAATTTATAGAGCTTTCTATTATTTAGAAAATAAAACTGGAGAAACTATAAGAAATAAAAGTTTTACAGAGCTGAATGTCAGGGAGTTGGGATTATTACCTTTGTAAAGGAGAAACAAAAAATCTTCTATGATTATTTAGAGAGAGACAGACAGAGACAGAGAGAAGGATAGACAGACAGACAAAAATCTACAGGCATAGATTCCCCATGAGTCTTTACCTGAGTGTTAATCAGGGTATACATGAAAAAACTACCCAAGATAGAAACATACCTGCATAACTAGATAGAAAGCACAACCTTTGATGTCAGAGGGAAAAGTGAATATTTTGTTTATAGGAGCCATGAAGTATGTCTCAACAAGCAAGCAGGGCAATTATCTCTGAGGTAAAGGGTACAAATTATTGATGAGCATCAGGTGGAATGTTCAGGAAATTATTGTCTTAATAGTGGGACAAAATTAGTCCTATACATTCTCTGAGCAAAACTAACAAGTACTTCAAATAAGTATCAAAAGGATCAACTTATTTTCAAGAAGATTAATTGCAATCAAGAAAAAATACAGAAATAATATCTATTACCAAATTAGTATACAAAACCATTAAGGTAGATATTGAGAGAGAAACATTTTCTATGGAAAATTCAAAACAATATGATTAGCTTAATATGAATATTGCAATGTCTTATGCTAGAAGTACACTGAAAGATCTCAGGTCAATTATTTCAACTTTCATTGAACAGTTATATAGAAGAATCTAGTTATATAGAAGAAAGGAAAGGAAATATAAAAGTGGAAGAATGAAAAATAACAAAGTAGAAATATGAAACTACCACATATTGTTTTGCAGGGAGACTTTTCAATTTTATAAATCTCTGTTCAGGTTTGCCAAGACGAGAGGGGGTGGGAGAGAGAGAGACTTTTCAACATGAAAGAGTGAGGCAGCATAACTGGAAATTGGTACAATATTAAGCAGTAAGCCATTCTATGAAAAACTTAGGTAATTCTGTGCTGGGGTATATTGGAAAATGTGCTGTTTCCATACTTTGAGAAAACTGAAGAGAAATCTACCATTACCTTAATACCAATGCCAAGTAAATACATTACAAATAAAGAAAATTACAAACATGATTCATTTATATTGGCATAAAATACTTGAAGACAAGTTCATTGTTTTATAAATTGAATTTAGTATTATAAAATGAATACTGCTTTATGACCAAGTCAATTTTAACCCAGGAATGCCATCTTTCTCATCTCTTCCATTGACCATCCACACAAGCTTTCTTCACGAAATACTATTTCAAAGAACTGTATAGTCAATCTAGAGTATCATTTCCTGATATGAAAGTATAGTAGTTATGACTAAGACATGTGCTATGTTTTTTCCTATTGGTACATTTTGAATTTTATCTCCATTCTGCTTGGAAAGTTCATCTGCATGTTTTAAAAAACTCTTTCCCAGCCTTATCTGGGACTTTGTCCATGAACCCTTTCTTAAATTCTTGAAGATTTTTAAAAAATAGTCTTCTAATCCATTGGTTTTTCTATACCTTATTATTATCCTTACAATTAGCATTTGCCTTTTTTTCTTTTTTTTTTTGTTGTTGCTCTCCCGTTATTGAAAAATAGTATCTGAGTGTTATCCAACAGTGTGTGTTTACTACCTACAACACTGACAGTTGCTAAAATCTCAGTAGCGTATTTACTGAGTAGTAGAGCAATTTAGTTACTTGAGAAAAGGAAAACCAAAATTATATCAAACGTAAAGTAAGCCATGTTCTCAGTAAACAGGAAGAAAAGAAGGAGGGAAGGAAAGAAGTATAAGAAAGGGAGAAAACAAGGAATAATGAAATGAAGGAAGAAAGGAGGTATTAATTCACTAGCCTCTTTATTCCTATATAAATTCATTACAAATTTACAAAATTATTGGTAATTATAGATATTTATCCCTAATGGCTTCCTTCTTCCTTCTTGATAAATAACTCCATGGTTTGTCCAGAACTATATGCAAAATTATGTTACTATTGGCCATTATTGGTGAAATATATTAAATACAAAATTACGTTACTATGGTGAAATATATTAAATACAAAATTAACTGGAATGTTGTATTGATTCTTCCTTGTTTATGTGTATCCATACATGATATTCTGTGATGACACAGAATTATTGTATTATTATATCATTGTTGTTATATTATTATTATAGTGTTCTTATATTATTTAACCATAGGGACTGCAGTATTGGTTTCAGGTTGTTGATCTGGAAAACCTGAACCTTATAATAACCTTGAGAATAAGAGTCAGTTTTATGTTTAGTTTTTTGAGGAACCTCCATAATGTTTTCTAGAGTGGTTGAACCAGCTTACATTCCCACCAACAGTGTCATAGAGTTCCCTTTTGGCCACATCCTCCCAGTGTCTGCTATTTGTTATCTTGATAATGGCCATTATAACTGCAGAGAGGTAGAATGTCAATGTGGTTTTGATTTGCACTTCTTTTATGGCTAGCAATGTTGAACATTTCTTCATGTGTCTATTGGTCATTCTTATTTCCTTTACAGATAAGTCTCTTTTTAATTCTTTAGCCCATTTATTAATAGGGTGGTTGTTTCTTTGAGGATTTGTTATTGGGGGGGGTTAATTTTTTGAGCTGTAGGTATATTTTTGATATGAAACCCTTGTCTGTTGTATAGATAGCCAGACCCAAAGAAACATAGGCTCTATGGTTTCCCTCATTTGTAATAATTAGTATTTGCCTAGGATAGTCCTGGCAGAGAATCATAATAGCTCAATAGCTATATACATGTGACCATACAAAATTATACTAATTGAAATGAACGCCAAGACATGGAAACAAGTGTTTTTGTTTTTTCATTGTTGACCTTGTTGCTGCCAATATACTATATCCAGTTCTTTCTTCTTATATTATTTCATTTTTTCCTTTTCCATTGGTTTATCCCTGACAATTACTGTCTTTATTTCAGGTACCCTCCATCTTGTATATGTTTATCTGATTTGAGGAAGGGAAGGGGAATAACAGAATATTGAAACAAGGACAAAGGATGCCCCATTGCTACAACGATACAGACATTAGGTTGAAAATAAGCTTTACAACTTTGGGGGAGGGATGGGAGAGGGAAGGGATAGTGGGAGAAAAATAAAGGAGTGGGTAACAATGTTTGACAAGACATGTGCTCATTACTTTACTCATGTAACTGTAACCCCTTTTTACAGCATCTTTACACTAAAATTGAATTAAAGAGAGAGAAAAGAGTCAGTTTTATAGATGAACTAAAATACATTTGTATACTCCAGCTTCCTTCTTTTAAAATATTTTAATAACATCATATTATATATGCACAATATATACACAGATAGGTCACTTATTAAGTGGAGTTGCCATTTTATCACTTAAGAAATAAAAATGCCCTAATTATTTATTTGAGAAGAATTTGTGTTCACTTTACATAAGTAAGAATGTATATCGTTATAGAATGGAAGTAATCTCCTATTCTTCCACAAAACTGGAAACTATTGAACTGAGTTCAAAAATAAATAAGAATATGTAGAAAACTCCAATTAGGAACATCTAAAGTAATCTTGCATACAGGTACACAATATGAGAGTGATTTCTTAAGAAAATAATACTAAATAGCTGCTGTTCTTTTTCCTGGAGAAATAGTATTTCAAAGAGATATATAATCAGCCAAGAGTATCATTTCCTTATATGCAAATATTAGTAGATATGACTAAGGCAACAAGTTCAGAAAACCCCAAATAAACTGATTCTTCTTACTAAAGGCCACAGTTTCTAAATTTCTACACTATACTGATGTCACTTCTGCAGTCTTCTGACCACACATGATAAATTACATGGTCCTCCTCATTTCCATTCTTTTCCTCTGTTTCTTCCCACCTACAATTATATTGTATGTGTCTGTGGCTGCTAAAGTCTGTCTTTTCTACTAAAATATAAACTGTTTCAACAGTGGAATGATTGATTCACAACCTTGTTGTCATTGCCAAAGATCATGTCCATAGCGTAGTATGTCCTGAATATACATTGTTGAGAAGATAAATAAATGGATTTTCTATGATCTTGCTTCCAGTTATGGATTTTCTATGAGCTGGTTTCCAGTTACAGTAAACAGATGGTCTCCTACATGTAATCACTGTGTTTTAGTGTCCCATATTACTAATGACATTTAATGCTAACTGGCTCAATTCTGTAAATATTACATGAAAACAATTTCAAGTTTATGTCAAAATTCAAATAGACATTTTTGGCATTTTGTGACATTTTGGATTTTAAAAGTTATTGGTGAGATCAACTGATTAGGTTATTAAGCAAAGTATTTTGTACATAGCTTACATGTTTCTTTTGCTCATTTTCATGTAATAGAGGAGTTAATTCCATGTAGAAATGTGTCCTAGGCTATCAATGGCCAATTGAGGAGGCTCTACTTTCTGTTTCTGTCTTGTAAAAGTTTTTTTCATGTGTATAGAAAGGAATGAAATCCTCTCCTTCTTAATCTTATTGTAGTTGACTGAACAAAAATTCGGTGTTATAAACATCTCTACCAGGGGGACTGGAGGAAGATGGCAGAGGAGAAGCTGGAGGCTAAACTCTCGCATAGAAAGCAGTTTTAGTGTTCCAGTGAACAGTTCTAGGCTACAGAATCACACCAAGTGTGCCATCACAGTACAGAGACTTTGGCCATATAAGGAAAATCCAGGCAGCTTGGTCAAGGAGACAGATCTGAGCACATGCCGGTAGACACGGATGATGCGGCTGCAGTGCTGGCTGCAGCCACCATACCAACAGAAAAAGTCCAGGACAAAGGTGCCAGACATGGCATGCAAGCAGATTCTACTCACTACCAACCAGAACTGACAAGGAGTAGAAACATTCACCCTGCTGATCACAGACCAGGAATGGCCCAAGAACTAAAAGTCTGGTATGAGTAGAACCCTGACATCCTCCTTCTCACAGAGCTGGGTGAGAAGGCAGCTCTTCCCCCCACCACTGGAGAAGATCTCCATCTTTGATACTGACAAAGGCCGGGCCAAGCAGCTAGCTCCAACCCAGTCCTTGAAAGGAAACGATTGGAGCCATTAGCAGGTCACAGGAACCTGACTTGACCTGCAGGGCTCAGTTCCACCCAGGGGAAAGTCACCCTGCCCAGACAGAGATAGCGCTGTCCCTGGAGGAGTGAGTTTCTTAACTGAGTAGACAGAGCCAGAGGCTGTCCCTCCCCACGGCAGCCTAGACAAACAATTGAAACTCAGTAATCATAAACCCTGAGAATGGCTCCATGCTGGATTCTATGAGTGTCTCAGGAGCTAGCCCCTCAGGGAGTAGCTACTATTTGCTGAAAGGCCTCAACTCTACCCAGAATCTAGACTCATCACAGCATCTAGAAACCAGAAGAAACAGCCATCTCCCTCTTTTGTGATCGTCAAAGCAGATCTCCCTCCCACTGAACTAGCCTAGGAGGAGGAGTAAGGGTAAGTCAGAGCAGTCTGCCTGCTCAAACAAACCTACTTAAGAAACAATCAAGCCACAGGAAAACCAAACACCACAAGCAGACCAGAGACTCTACCAAGAGACTGGTTATGGAGATACAAGATCTTCCTCCTTCCACCCCAAAAAATAAAAAAAAAATCATTTTTATTACTATTTTTAATAGATTTTTTTCTTTTTTTCTTCCATAATTTTTATTTTAGGAGTGTGTGTGTGTGTGTGTGTGTGTGTGTGTGTGTGTGT
Organism: Dipodomys spectabilis; assembly: GCF_019054845.1. NCBI lineage: Eukaryota > Metazoa > Chordata > Mammalia > Rodentia > Heteromyidae > Dipodomys > Dipodomys spectabilis. The sequence continues at coordinate 11,897,153 of NW_024870817.1, forward strand.
GTGTGTTTTAAAAAAATCTCTTTGACTTTTGGTACTTTTTTTTCTTTTTCTTTTTTTTTCTTCTTTCTTTTTTGCATGACTTCTGATCCCCAGGCATATACCCATGGTTGATTATTAGATCTTATTGCTCATTGTGTACATACTTAATACAGAAGTTCATTACTCAATTCACAACCTCTTAGGCTTAACTTCTTTAATAGTATTATTTCTTTATAGCTATATAACTTTCAAGTATTTCAATTTTAAGAATTTGTATTTTTAATTTTTCCATTTTTCCTTTTTCTTTCCTCTCCTCTCATCCTTTTCTTCTCTCAAGATCATTTCTTTATACTTACATAATTTTATGTGTTTAATTTTTTAAATTTAATTTTTTTCCCATTTTTTCTTATCTTTTTATCTCTCTCCTATCATTCTGTCCTATCCATTTCCATCTCTGAGATTAAGACTTGGTTAAATTGACTCTCCTTTTACTTCTCCATCCTATTTTCACCCCACAATTCTCCCTAACATAATAATTTCTGGTTTGCTGAATCCCTCTTGGATGTTCTTAGCCCACTAATCCATAATTGTTTGATGTTGAATAGATTGTATCTGTTGAACTAGATTGTATCTGCAGCCATTTTGACTGTGCAACGACAGGACTCTGGTTGATGCTTGCCTTAATGTAGTGTTTTTAGCACAAAATTGGTTTTACATTCATACCAAATAGGCAGAACAAGCCAGAGAAACACAAGAAAAATGACTCCACTCCCACTCAGGATAATCAGGTGACAGAACTGTTAATGAATAATCCAGAGGAGAGTTTCCAAAAGGCTCTGTAAACACTACTGGTAAACATGGTGAAGAATGATTGAAAACCTCAGTGTGAGCATAATGGGGAGTGAGATGAGGCAACCAAAGATTAATACAGGAACTTCATGAGTGTGATGAGGCTAACCAAAAATTACTACAGGAATCTCATGAACATAAAGAAGGTACTCAAAGATTAATACAGGAATTGGATGAGCAGGCTAAGAGAAACACAGTCAAAGAGAAACACAGGAATTGCGTGGGCAGGTTGAGAACAGTCAAGGAAAAATACAGGAATTGCATGAGCATGAGGAAGCTAATGAAAGAGTAATACAGTAATTGAATGAGCCGGAAGAGAATAGACAAAGATCAATAGAGGTATTCATGGAATCCATAAACAGACAGCTGAAGGAATCCAGGGAGATGACAAAAGGAGTGCTGAATGGAGCCCATCAGAAGGAAAGGGACTCCAAGGAAACCATAACTAATCAAATAAGTGATTTGAGAGTAAACACTGAACACCAAATTAAGGTAGTAAAGAAATTCATACAAGATCTAAAACAAAGCTCAAACAAAAAAAAAAATTGAAGCCATCAAAGCTGACTAACTAGAAGGAAAGGAAATAAAAAACAAAGTAGCAAGTATTGACAGTAGGTTAGACCATGCAGAAGATTGAATCTTGGGGATTCAAGACAGCCTAGATATTATAGAGAAAGAACATACAACTATCCAAGACAAGAAATATGATAGATCTATTCAAATTGTGGAAGACACCATCAGAAGGCCTAATCTGAGGATAATGGGTATAGAGGAGCACCAAGAGACAAGAAGTTAACGGTTTTGAAATTTATTTAAAAGGATCCTAGCAGAGAACTTCCCAAACATGCAAAGAGTTAGCCCTATTCAGACACAAGAAGCTTTTAGAACCCCAAATAGACCAGACCAGAAATGGACATCCCACCATCACATTATAATCCCCACAGGGTCAATTCAGACTAAGGAAAGAATCCTTAAAATTGTCAAGAAGAAAAGCTCAATCACTTATAAAGGGAATTAAAGCAAGAAGAGCCTGGAATGATGTATGCCATGCCCTAAAGTCAAACAGTTATCAACCAAGAATACTGTACATAGCTAAATTCTCCTTCATAACGGAAGGTCAAATAAAAGCTTTTCATAGCAAAGAAAACCTGAAACAATATATCTCCACCAAACCAGCCCTACAAAAGACACTTAAAGATGTCCTACACATAGAAAACCAACAAGAGCCTCAATAAAGGCCAAGAAACCACACACAAACTGAGAATCTAAGAACCATAGAAGAACCCAGTTGTCATAGCCCCCAAGAAGGTGAATAACATGGCAGGAACTACCAAATACCTCTCAGTCCTAACTCTCAATATTAACGGACTTTACTCTCCAATTGAGCGACATAGACTGGCTAGTTGGATTAAAAAGCAAGATCCTTCTATCTGCTGCCTTCAAGAGTCACACCTTGCCCATAAAAACAAACACATTTTGAAATGAAAGGCTGGAAAAAAATCTACCAAGCAAACAGCCCCCATAAACAGGCAGGAGTTGCAATCCTAATAACAGATAAAATAGATTTCAAATTGAGAAGGTCGCTATATACTAATTAAGGGATCTCTCCTTCAGGAAGATACTACCATTCTAAAGATCTATTCACCAAACGGAGCAATCAGATTTATCCAAGAAACACTACTTTCCCTCAAATCTCATATAGATCCAAAGACATTATCTCTTGGGGACTTTAACACACAATTATCCCCACTAAATAGATCAACTCAGCAAAAACTCAACAGAGAAACCACAGATCTAAACAACTGCATAGATCAACTAGATTTAACAGACATCACCTAATATTTCACCCAGGAGCATCAGAAAACGCGTTTTTCTCAGCAACACATGGAAAGCTTTCCACAATAGACCACTTTTTTGGTCACAAAGCAAATTTGTCCAAATTCAGAAATATTGAAGTTGTGTCCTGAATTCTCTCAGACAACAAGGGAATAAAATTAGAACTCAACACCAAAAGGCACCAAAGAAAGCCTTGTAATACATGGAGACTGAACAATACACTGTAAAATCACCAATGGGTCATGGAAGAGATTAGAAAGGAAATTCAAATGCTCATGATATTCAACAAAAATGAACACACAACTTACTAGCTCCTCTGGGACACAGTACTCACAGGCAATTTTATAGCTCTGAGTTCTTACATAAACAATTTGGAGAAATCTGAAACCAACAATTTAATGAGATATCTGAACCTCCTTGAAAAAGAGCAGCAATCTAAACCCAAATCCAGTAGAAGGAAACAAATAATTAAAATTAAATCAGAATTAAACAAATTAGAATCAAAAAAAAAAAACATAGGAAGAATCAACAAAACAAAGAGTTGGTTCTTCAAAAAAAATTAACAAGATGAACAGACAGTTAGCAAATCTTATCAGAAAAAGAAGAGAACACACCCAAATAAACAAACTCAGAGATGAGAATGGAAACCACCACAGAAACAACCAAGATCCAGAATATTATAAGGGAATACGTCTCAAAACTTTATGCTAATAACTTTGAGAACCTGGAAGAAATGGACAATTTCCTAGCAAATATTGACATGCCAAAACTAAACCAAGATGAGTTAAACTAACTTAACAGACCCATATCAAGCATTGAAATAGAAACAGAAATAAGAGACCTCCCATAAGAAAAGCCTAGGCCTGGATGGATTTACAGTGGAATTCTACAAGACCTTCAAAACAGAACTCACACCAATACTCTTTCAACTCTTTAATGAAATTGAAAGAGAAAGTTCACTATGGAACTCTTTCAATGAAGCCATAATAACCCTCATCCCAAAACCAGGCAAGGATCCATCAAAGAAAGAGACTTATAGACCCATTTTTTTTTGATGAACATCGATGCAAAATTTCTCAACAAAATTTTGGCCAATCCACTTCAAGAATTCATACAAAAAAATCATACACCACGATTAAACATGATTCATTTCAGGGATGCAAACTGGTTCAATGTACTCAAATCAATTAATATATTTCATAACATCAACAAGAGCAAGATAAGAACTAATAGTTATCTCAATCAATGCAAAAAAAGCATTTGACAAGATCCTACACCCGTTTATGATGAAGGCTCTGGAAAAATTAGGAATCCATGGAACATTCCTCAATATGATAAAGACTGTATATAACAAGCCTACAGCCAGGATTATGCTTAATGGTGAAAAACTAAAGCCATTTCCTCTAAACTCAGGAATAAGACAAGGATGTTTACTCTCTCCACTTCTCTTAAACTTAGTATTAGAATGCCTAGCTACACCAATAAGACAAGATGCAAACATAAAGAGGATCCAAATAGGGAAAGATGAAGTAAAACTCTCCCTCTTTGCAGATGACATGATCTTGTATTTAAAGAATCCCATGGACTCCACTCCCAAATTACTCGAGCTGATTAGAAACTGGCAAATTAGCAGGGTATAAAGTTAACCCTCAAAACTCAATGGCTCTTCTGTATGCCAACAATGAGAAGAAACAATGCAGCTGAAATCAGGAAAGCAACTTCACAAAAAATAAAATACCTAGGAATTCACTCAACCAAAGAAGTGAAGGACCTCTCAGATGAAAACTTTAACAACCTGAAAAAGGAAATCAAAGCAGAACTTAGAAGAGGAAAAACCTCCCATGCTCCTGGATTGGAAAGATCATCATGAAAATAGCAATACTTCCAAAGGCGATCTACAAATTTGATGTTATATCTATCAATATTCCATCTCATTCTTCAAGGAAATAGAAGAGGCAATCCAAAAATTCATATGGAACAATAAAAGACCCCAAATAGTAAAAATGATCCTTAACAGAAAGAACAGTGCTGGAGGAATATCAATACCAAATTTCAAACTCTACTACAAAGCCATAGTAATCAAAACAGCTTGGTACTGGCACAAGAACAGACTGCAGGACTAATGTAATAGAATTGAAAATTCAGAAATGAACCCACAGACTTATAGCCACTTAATCTTTGATAAGGGAGCTAAAGAAATAGATTGGAAGAAAGACAGCCTCTTCAGTAAATGGTGCTGGCAATATTGGTTAATCACTTTTAGAAAACTAAAGCTAGATCCTTATATATCAACCTGCACCAGAATTAACTACAAATGCAAATACCTCAAAGTCAAAGCAGACACCCTGAAAACATTACAGGACAGAATAGGAGAAGCCCTAGCATAGGAATCCTTGGCATAGGCCGAAATTTTCTTAATAGAGACCCGGAAACACAACAAATCAAAGAAAGGTTGGACAAATAGGATTGCGTGAAATTACAGAGTTTCTGCATGGCAAAGTTCATAGCTCGCAAGATCAACAGAATACCCACAGATTGGGAGAAGATCTTCACTAGCTATACAATGGACAAGGTTCTCATATCTAAAATATACCTGTAACTCAAAAAATTAAATCCCCCAACAACAAATCCTCAAGAAAAACTGTCCAATAAATAAGTGGGCTAAAGACTTAAAGAGAAACTTCTCTGAAGAGGACATAAGAATGGCCAATAGACCAATGAAGAAATGCTCAACCTCTCTAGAGTTAAAAGCAATGCAAATCAAAACAAAATTGAAATACCACCTCACCCGTTAGAATGGCTATAATCAAGAACTCTAATAAAAAGAGATACTGGAGGGGATTTGGACAGAAGTGAACCCTTCAGCATTGTTGGTGGGAGTGTAAACTTGTTCAACCACTTTGGAAAGCAGTATGGAGGTTCCTCAAAAGACTACACATAGAGCTCCCCTATGACCCAGCAATCCCACTTTTGGGCATTTACCCAAATGATCACAAACAAGACCATACTAAGGCTGTTAATAAAACTATGTTTCCTGCAGCATTTACCATAGCTAAGATATGGAATCAACCCAGATGCCCCTCAATAGATGAATGGATCAAGAAAATACATAATGGAATTCTATGCCTCCATCAGAAAGAATGACACCGCTCCATTTGTTAGGAAATGGAAAGACTTGGAAAAATTGTATTAAGCGAAGTAAACTAGGCCCAAAGAAATATAGGTCCCATGGTTTCCCTTATTTGCAACAACTAGTATATGTCTGAGACAAACAGAAACTATCAGACAAATTGTTAGGCAAAATGAAGCCGAAGATAAGGGTTCAAATGTTTTTTTTCTTGCTTGCTATTGTTTCCAACATATTTATAAGATGATTTCTTTGTTGCTTTGTATGTACCTCACTGTATTTGATGTACATTTGCTGTATTTGATATTGATATAATTTGTGGAGTGGAAGGGGAAACCAACTGTGTAAATAGGGTTACAGGTGGACCCATTACAACAATGAAATGTACAAGACGTTTTGTCGAAAAACGAACTTTACAACTTTGGCGGGGTGGGGGGTAGCCGGGTGGGGGTTGGTAGGAGGATGTGGGGGTGGGGAGTGGAGAGGGGAAAAAAAGAAATGTACTCATTACCTTGCTCATGTGATTGTAATTCTTCTGTACAGTATTTTCACAACAAAAATCTCATAATAAAACACTACCAATCACATGCATTTATTACATAAACATATTTTTCTAATACCTACATTTAGAAAAAATGAAATTCTTACTTATTCATACATGAAACAATCATGATATATGTATAACACAAATTTCTACTTTTTTATTGTGAAAATACTCTACAGAGGGGTTACAATTACATGAGCAAGGTAATGAGTACATTTCTTATCAAGCATTATTTCCTCCTCCTTTGTTTCCCCTTACCATCCCTTCCCATCTCCCCCCCCTCGCCAAAGTTGTAAAGTTCATTTTTCTACATAATGTCTTGTACATCACGTTTTTGCATATACTTAAAGTATTACTCTATAGTTAAAAGCTAAATATTCTGAGGAAAATACAGAATTATTATAAATATAAATATCATTCTGATTAATTATATGGTAACAGTTATTATAATTATAGCTTTACTAAGAAGAGATTAACAGGGCTGGGAAGGTGGCTCAGTGGTAGATTGCTTGTCTTGCATGCATGGGCCCTGGGTTTGATTCCTCAGCACCACATAAGCAGAAAAAGCCAGAAGTGTCACTGTGGCTCAAGTGGTAGATTACTCACTTGCCTTGAGCTGAAGAGCTGAGGGACAGCGCCCAGGCCCAGAAGAATATCAACAACAAAAAAAGAAATTAATAATGTTTGAATCTTACAATGAGGTAAAATTAGAAGAGCATAATATGATACACATATATATATATATATATATATATATGAACAGGTATAAATATATTCTCAGAGCTATCTGATAAAATGATCAAGAATGTTGTAAGCACAAATTATTTATTATTTCAAGTAACATTTTGAGATAAAATACAAATTCTAGGGAAACAAACTAGGAGAATTCTAAGGAATTCTCTAACATTTTATAACCAAGAGCTTGTCTTCATATTTTTAAACAGATTATTTTCAGTACCAAATTACTTCAATATTTATATTCTAAGGTAAAATATAAAGTAGGAATATAGACACTTTCTTTTAAAATGTCAATATTTGAAAATGTCTTGAAATTATATCCTTTGTAGTGATTTAAGCTTATCAGGAACATTTTTATATGTCAACCTAAAAATGTGCAAGTTAGTGCATGTTATTTTGTAGTTCCTTTGGGGATATGAGCAAAGTAGATGAAAGAGACTGTGGAAGGTTGTATTCAGAACCTATAATTTTTATCTCTATGGTTAACATTTAAAGAAACTCCTATGAGACTCAATATTGCATTTATTCTAGAAATATAATTGACACAGCTCCCTTTATCATAGAAATAAAGATCTATTGCAATTGTTTTACTCTGGAAGTATCAAAAATGCCTGAATGTGTTTGAAGTACAGTTTTGTTAATTAGTGAATTATTTCACTTCTAGTTGCCATAGCATATGTTTAAATTTATGCCACACTAACTTACATTCAGTTCGCTGATGAATACATTTATAAATTTCACTTCTCCCTTCTGGAAACAAGAACAATGTGATGGAAATTTGAGGTACCTTAGTATGAAGATATAGTTATTTGAGAATACAACTTATTAGAACATTAGTGCAATCTCTTCATTCCAATGTGACTGCTGTAAGACAGCACAAGCAGAACTATTACCTGTGGGAGAAACCCTAAAGCAAGTTATGAGATTCTTGCATATATGAAACAGTAAAACCCACCTTCTTGATGCTTCTAAAATAATTTGTGAACCCTACAGTTCCCCCCTTCAGCACAACTGTACATGATTAGGGAAAAGGTCTGAACTTCTATTTGAAACATGAACAATAGGCTATACCATCTCTCTGATCCATCTGTCTCCTAGATACCTGGGGCTTCTGTGAACAAAAAAGAGCTGCTAGCTACCAGTGTTGTTTCAGGAGAGAAGAGAAGAATGAATCATGTGATCAATATTCTGGCTTTTCATTGGGCTTCCTGAGGTGCTGATTTCTGTATCATCTTTGTAAGATCATGAATAGGACCCAATATACTCTAGATCACTATGTATGTATGAAGTAAGGGAAAAGTTCAAAGAGTAGACAAATACACTTAAAAGAATCTAATTGATAGTTTTAGTTTACCCTTGTTTGTGATTTTTCCATAAATGCCCAAAAGTGGGATTGCTGGGTCATAGGAGAGCTCTATGTGCAGTCTTTTGAGGAACCTCCATACTGCTTTCCAAAGTGGTTGAACAAGTTTACACTCCCACCAACAATGCAGAAGGGTTCCCTTTTGGCTACATCCCCTCCAGTATCTGTTGTTATTAGATTTCTTGATTATAGCCATTCTAACTGGGGTGAGGTAGAATCTCAATGCTGTTTTGATTTGCATTTCTTTTATGGCTAGAGAAGTTGAGCATGTCTTCATATGTCTATTGGCCATTCTTACTTCCTCTTCAGAGAAGTTTCTCTTTAAGAGAAGTTTCTCTTTAAGTTTTCTCTTTAAAATAAATAGCTCACTATTTATCAGGCAGTTGTTTCTTTGAGGATTTGTTGTTGGGGGATTTAATTTTTTAAGTTCTAAGTATATTTTAAATATGAGACCCTAGTCTGTTGTATGGCTAGTAGAGATCTTCTCTGAATCTGTGGGCTTTCTATGAGCACATTATTCACCATAGCTAAGACATAGAACTAACTCTCAGTAGATTAATGGATCAATAAAATGTGATATCTATATATCTATATATAGATATATATATATATTCCACTATGCTTCCATCAGAATTAATGACACTGCACCATTTGTTAGGAAATGGAAAGACTTGGAAAAAATTCTATTAAGTGAAGTAAGCCAAGCCCAAAGAAACATAGGTCCCATGGTTTCTCTTATTTGCAATAGCTAGTATATGTCTAGAGCAAGCAGAAAAGGTCAAAAGCTATGTATATATGACCATATAAGATGATGTTAAGTGAAATGAACCCCAAAAGAGGGACATAAGTGGTTTTTTTCTTTCTTGCTATTGTTTTTAACATACTTTTAATGTAATATGTGATTTCTTTTCTTTTGTGTGTTCTTCCCCCATGGTGTAACCCGTGTTTTCACTGTATTAGATTCCATTGCCCTGAATCTTGTATATACACTTTTCTAATTTGGGGAGGAGAAGGGAAAAAACAAAATGCTTAATTAGGGATACAGGTTGACCCATTGTAACAATGAGATGTACAAAACACTATGTTGAAAACGAACTTTACAACCTGTGGGGGGAGAGAGAGGGAGGAGTTGGAGAGATGGGGAAGAAAGGGATGGTAGGAGAAAAACAAAGGAGGAAGTAACAATGTTTGATAGGAAATGTACTCATTACCTTACTCATGTAATTGTAACCTCTCTGTACACTATTTTTGCAATAAGAAATGTATAAAAAAGAATCAAATTGAAATTTTGTAAATGAAAAATTGCCTAATTAAATGCAAAACTTTTGAGATATGTTCAACAGTAAATGTGAGAAAGCAGAAAGGAAAATTACTAGATTTGAAGACAAATCCTTTAAAATTATTGTCTATGGAGTAAAAAAAGGAGAAATTTCATTTTTATACATCAAAAGTCTAGAAGCCCAAAGATCTAAAGTGAGATGACCTCTAAGAAGTTCATTCCAAGCAGTGAATCATTAATTTGTCAATAGGCAAGGTAACAAAACGATTTTAAATACAGCAAGAAAAACTGTGACTCATCATATACAAAGAAGTTCTTATAAAACTTATAACACTATTAACTTAAGAAATCTTGTACACAGCAGGAATTAGAATGATCTGTTCAAATTGTTAAAAGAAAAACAATTACAAATCAAGATTACATATGTTATATGTAGACCATAAAACTTTCTATTTTTCAAGAGTGATAAATGGACAAGACTAATTCCTAAAAATAATAGTTGAGGGATTTCAACACCAGATCTATATTACAAGCAATTTCAACTTAAAATGCCCTTTAAGTTAAAAAAAAAACACTAAACAGAAAAACTAACATATAAAATTATAAACATATATTTCACTTCAGTTTACCTATTTTTTGAAATAAGTCTCATTATGTTGCCAAGCTGGTCTTAAACTGTTGAGCCGAAGAGATTCTCTCACTATAGGCACACGCAAACCCAGAGATTTTGTAAATGAGAATTCAGGCACCAGGAGGGAAGATCAGATAGAAAAACAGAGGCATACAACTTCAATGGTGATGCATAGATCACTTTAAATTTTAATTTGAAGGTAAAATATAAGAGTATGACTGCATATGTCAAATAATTGACACAATGTAATACAATATGGGGTCTAGGAAAAGTAAAAGCATAGTGTTTGTAAGCAATTGTGTTTTTTATTATCTTCAATATATTATTACCTCTATAAAGTGTTTTAGATAAGCCTGAAATAACCACAAAGAAAATACCAATAAATAATATCAACAGTAGGAAAGAATCAGTGTAGATCACTAAAAAAGAACAAATGGAACATTAAATGATATTGAAAGAAAAAGTAAAGGAAGCCTAAAGAAAATAATCAATAAAATGTCCATAACAAGTCCTGTTCATGTATTTTACAAATAATGGATTTAACTGACTGACCAAAAGATGTGCCAGCGATGAATGGATTAAAAAGAACCAACTGTGTTTTCTACAAGAGTTTCCTGTTACCTTTATTCATACATAAAGGAGGAATGTGAAAGAATGAGAGATGGATTGGTTATATATAAATATGGTAACCAAAAGTCAAGGTAACTATAGTAAATAATGCTGCAATAAACATAGTTGTGCTGGTAGCTTTAGTGTGGTCTTGTTTGTAAACATTTGGGTAAATGCCCAAAAGTGGGATTGCTGGGTCATAGGGGAGCTCTATGTGGAGTCTTTTGAGAAACCTCCATACTACTTTCCAAAGTGGTTGAACAAGTTTACACTCCCACCAACAATGAAGTAGGGTTCCCTTTTTTCCATATCCCCTCCAGTATCTGTTGTTATTAGAGTTCTTGAATTTTGCCATTCTAACTGGGGTGAGGTGGTATCTTACTGTTGTTGTTTTTTTTTTTTTTTCAGGTAAGGGGTAGATTTATTCAGTAGACCTGCTGGGACCAGGCAAGGTTGGCACTCCACGTGGCTGGGAGAGAGAGAGGAAAGAGCTAGAGCAGAGAGAGAGCTAGAAAAGAAGAGCAAGAGCAAGAGCTAGGAAAGAACAGAGCGAGAAAAAAGAGAGAGTCTGGGCCTGGGCTAGGCCTTATGTAGGGTATGGGCGGGGAAAGGTGTGGCCACATCAAATTCAGATGTGACCTCAGCGGGTGCAGATGTGACCTCTTCCAGGTGTCTCAGTTGCCTAGGTAACGCAGGTACTGGGTGGAGACTTTGCTGCAAGGAGGGTGGAGTCTGCTAGCCATCCAGGAGCGGACCTTACATTCCAGCCTTTTAATAATCATGAAATAGGGCGAGGATTCTCTCTGGCTACTTCCTGCTGACAAGGGGCGTCGACAATAGGGGTAAAAGGCTGGAATTTGGTCTCCTCCCTGAGAAGGCAGTGAGCAGCAGCTGTCCCTTGGTGGCGTGAGTCCTTAGGTGAAGTCTGGAGAAGTCTCATGAGCATTGAGGGGCTGGAAAAAAATACTAGAGAGCAAATAAATGGCAAGAGGAAGAACTTGGGCTGAAAATGTTGTTAGAAATGTCCCTAGCTACTTCTGACATCTGGCGACTAGGTAGAGAAGTCAGGTGACTTCTGCATTTATTTTATGGCTAGGGAGGTTGAGCATTTCTTCATGTGTCTATTGGCCATCCTTCTTTCTTCTTCAGAGAAGTTTCTCTTTAAGTCTTTAGTCCACTTATTTATTGGGCAGTTGTTTCTTTGAGGATTTGTTGTTGGGGGATTTAATTTTTTTGAGTTCCAAGCTATGTTTATTGCAGCATTATTTACTATAGCTAAGATATGGAACCAACCCAGATGCCCCTCAGTAGATGAATGGATCAAGAAAATGTGGTATATATACACAATGTAATTCTATGCCTCCATCAGAAAGAATGACATTGCCCCATTTGTTAGGAAATGGAAAGACTTGGAAAAAAATATATTAAGTGAAGTAAGCCAAGCCCAAAGAAACATAGGTCCCATGGTTTCCCTTATTTGCAATATCTAGTATATGTCTGAGTCAAGCAGAAAAGGTGAGATAAGGTGAGGTTAGGGAAATGAACCCTAAGATATGTATTCAAATGTTTTTTTTTCTTTCATGCGATTGTTTCTAACGCATTTATAAGATTATTTCTTTGTTGCTTTGTATGTCCCTCCCCCACAGTATAACCCCTGCTTTCACTGTATTTGATGTCGGTATAATTTGTGGAGGGGAAGGGAAAAAACAAGTCATTTAAATAAGGATACAGGTGGACCCGTTGCAACAATGAGAAGTACATGTTGTTATGTCGAAAACGAACTTTACAACTTTGGTGGGGGGGGGAGTATTGGGTGGGGGGATGGGAGGGGAGAATGGGAAGGGATGGGAAGAGGAAACAAAGGAGGAGGCTACAATGCTTGATAAGAAATGTACTCACTATCTTGCCCATGTAATTGTAACCCCTCTGTACAGTATTTTCACAATAAAAATAAATAAAAATTAAAAAAAAGTCAAGGTAACTGCAATTCAAAAGAAAAAATAGAATTTGATTTTAAAACCTCAGAAATCATAAGAATATAATATAATCATCAAAAGGACAATTTACCAGAATGATATGGCATTCATAAGCATATACGCATATATCAATGCAGATAAATATATGAGGCAAACTCTTGAGAACCTGAGGAGACAAATACACAATAACTGTAGAGGATTCCAATACATTGCTGTCCCTTCATGGACAGAACATCTGGACGCAAATCCATAAGGAAATGAAGGACCTGAAAACTACTGCAGATCTGGGCTGTGAAGGTGGCTAAGTGATAGAGCGCTTGCCTTGCATTCATGAGGCCCTGGGTTCGATTCCTCAGCATCACATAAGCAAAAAGAAAAAAGCCGGAAGTGGCGCTGTGGCTCAAGTGGTAGAGTGCTAGCCTTGAGCTGAAGAGCTGAGGGACATCGCCCAGGCCCAGAGTTCAGGCCCCATGACCAGATCCCAACCCCCCCCCCAAAAAAAACCCACTGCAGATCTAATGCATTTAATATTTAAGACATACAGAATAGAATACTCTATTCCAATGTTCCATTCAACATCAGTTGATTAAGCTTTCTTTTTATTTTTGTTCAGAGTGATGGGGCTTGAACCTGAGTTTTTGTGCATATAAGGAAAGTTTTTTAACATTAGGGTACATCCTTATCTCTATACTATTTTCCCAAGTATGTATAGTTCATTCTAGAGCGTAGATAACATGTTAAGTTCCAACACAAATTTCTACAAATATAATTGAAGTCATAAAAAGTATGTTGCCAAATATAATGAAATAAAACTACAAATCAATAATGATGAGTATATGGGAAGATTCATAAACATGAACATTAAGCAACACATTCTGAAACAACCAATACATCACAGAAGAAATCAAAAGGGAAACTGGAACACATCTTTAGACAGATGAAAATGTATTGTAATAAAGCATGTTTGATTGAATAAGAGCAACACTAATGAAAATGCTTAGAGAATTAAAGGCTTATATAAACAACAGGACTCTATACCTCAGAGTTATGAAAAGGAAGAATAAACCATGGCCAGAATTAACAAGAGGAAGAAAATGATGAAGAGAAATTAAATAAAGGGTAGGAAAAAAAACTAGAATAATACTAAGGAAGCTAACAATTATTTTAAGGAACAACTAAATTTATAAAGATTTATCCAGACTGATAAAGACAGACTGATGAACAAAGAGAATTCTAAAGGCAGTTATAGACCACAGAGTGCTTAATTGGGGAATGTAGAAGTTACTCAGGCTAAATCCTGAGGAAAACAGTGATTTGGACAGATTTTTAAAAATGGATGATGACTAAGAATTTGTAATAACTGAAGTGAATTTAACCAAAGTATGTCGTGCATATATGCCACATCTTTGTACAATTAATTTGTACTAATTATGAAAAGAAATAATAAAATTGGCTAAGATAATCATCTGTTAGTTTTCTTTTTTATGTCATGCAAGATGCTTTTTAGAACATATGTCTAGTCTTACATGGATAATTCTTTGCTTTTTGAGTTTTTTCTTTTGTTTTTTATATGCATAATTCTTTTTTGTGGTACATGTTTTTATTCCCTAATGACAGAATAACAATATCAGCCCATACTCATGGAACTTAAAAGATTTAACAGTTTACAAAACTGGATTCAATATCCAAAATTTAACATGAGGAAGGCAATTTCTTTCCTTTACTAAAATGTTGATGTCTGTCTTATTCTGGAAGCAAATCTTCTTGTAGCATTTCACCAGCAAAATCATCCTTTCACCCCTTTTCTTTGCAAGTTTGTGGTCTTTCTACCTGTAGGCCAACTGGAACCTCATAGAAAGCATCTATTTGTTTATATGCACAATTCTTAATAGCATTTCTCTGACTATTCAGATATTCAGAGGCCTTCAATGACCCAAACTTTGAAATTCTACTCGACATGAAATTTAGTAGTCAATATTCCAATGTGCTTTTTAAAAAAATTACCAGGATTCTAAGATAGTTTTCTTCATATCATTAGATGGACAGTAAAACCAAACTTTAACTTGCAAAGGGACTACCTAAACTTTTTAATATTAAGAATTTGTTCAGTCTAAATGCTGTAACACTTATCCATCATATATGCTTTCCTTATTGATAGGTTATATTATAGTTATTGATAGACTATAAGTCTAAGCACAAAATTAGAAAGCACAGAAATGTACTGGAGAATCTCACAGCCTTTACCTAGTTATAAAATCAGAGTCATTGACTATCTTAAAAATTTGAATCAGAAAGTTTCTCAGAAATTGCTAACAGATCAATTATGTGGGAAGCCACTGTAAAAAATAAAGTCTAAAGACAATGACCTTACTGATGTCAATGTAAGGTAGAATGATATTAGTATTTTACTATGGGAATCATTTGCCTGGAAAAAAATCTGCATAGTTTTTCTTCTACTTCAAAACATTTCAAATGCATGTGAACATTTAAGGTTTCATAATTTAACCATTTGCCAGTGTTTACATTGTAGCTTTTGCCATATTTCAATAACATTTTTGTTTCTCCCTGAATTCCTAGCCATATCTTTGTTTATAAATAGCTTTGCTTCCTCTCTTCAAATAGATACACACTCCTCCTCTCCGTCTCTATTCCCACTTTGGAGAAGTAAATTCACAACACTTACAGTACCTCAGAGACTTTGTTTGGTGCTTGACTTTTAAAATGAGTTTCCAAATCCCCCTAAAAGGGATTGTGCGTTCTTTCTTTGTAACACAGGCCTAACTCACAGCAGTCACTCAACTAGTGCTTGTAAGTCTCCTTATTATATAAAAGGGAAACTGAGGCCCAGAGACAAGTGAAATGCCTTGTCTAAAGCCATTCATTTGCTGGCAGAAATGTGAGCCTTCACTCTTGTTAAGTCTCTCAATCTTCTACAGAAATGCACCACATAAAGCCATGCACTTGGTCTATGCGCGTTTCAGTCAACTGTTCTTTTACCTTCTTTCTGCTCTAAAATCATGTCCTGAACAGGCTTACCTCTTGTCCAAAAACTGAAACTTTCAGTCATTCATGAAGATACCTCCTTTCTCCCCATCCAGTGCTTCCCTTGATTGTGCACTTGGAATCTTTCCCATGTTCTCGGAGCAAAGGAATCTTCCCATTCTAATTGCCTGTCTGCAAAGCAGCCAGAAAGCAAAGTTTCACTTACAATGTATTTTATCTTTATTGATACATGGTGTGATTATACCTCTGAAGGGGTAATGCTCCAGAAATATTAAGTATGTTCATGTGAGATCCATGAGCCATTTCAGATGATATAAAAGTACTACTTTATGGAGTTTGAACCAGTTCATTAACTTTGCATTGCATAAAACTATCAGGTTAGGATTTTTAATTGAATGGGCTTGAACTTTCTTAGTGGCTATTTCTTCCTTTCTATATTAAAACCTTACCCTTACTGCCTTTGAATATATAAACAAGAATGCACATACACAAACACTCAATTTAATTAAAACCAGAAAGCCCATTCTTTTAATTAGTGTGAGTAAAGTACCCTTTAGAAAAAAATGCTACCAATTTTTTTCACTTCAGAAAAGCAATTTTTTAAATATTAGCAAATCTTTGACATTTTGGCTCATTATAAATGTTTAGAAATGGCCAACAATGTTAAGCACATAAACACTTAGGATGCCTCTGGATTTTAAACTGATTTTAAGAGGAATTTGTAATTTGTAAAAAAAAAAATTAAAGCTAGCAAATAATCTTGATTATTCTAGCTTATATTTTCTCTGTAGTTTAATAATAAAAGCTGTAAGGCAATAAAAATTAAATATGTAAATTATGTCACACGTGTTCAAATATTATATTTTACTTCATAAACATATACAATTATTAGATATTGACCAAAAATTAGAAAGTAAAATATAACTAACACATCATTCAGCAATCACACTTCTAAATACTTATCAAAAAAGACTGAAATCATTATCTCAAAAAGCTTTCAATACCTCTGTGTGGATTGCAGCATTACTAATCATTGCTTAGCCTAAGGGCCTATTGACAGGTAAATGGATAAAGAAACTGTGATGGAATATTAGTCCACCATAAAAAGGAAATTCTGTAACTATCATTAATGTGGAAGTACCAGGAAGGTACTATGCTAAGTGAAAAAAGAAAAGCCAAACAAAGAAACACAAACCCTAATGATATCATTTATGTATGCAAATTTAAAAAGCCAAGCTATTAGAAGCAGATTTGAGAATAGTAATTAACAGGAATGAAGAGTTGGGGGAGGTACAAAGGTATGAGTTAGAGAAAACTAATTTTAATTTATAATATGAACAAGTTTTGGGGATGTAATATACTAAGTAATTCCTGGTTTTCCCAGATACTTGTCTTTTGTGTTGTATATTGATTTTAACAAATTTTATATTTACTCAGTTTATTTTATAATCTATACTTAATACAATATATATGAGAAGAGCTAAGAGGACATTTTTCATAGGAAGTCTGAATATTAAGTTGAGGGCTTTATTTCATGAATTGTTATCCAATTTCTGTTGTTAAGCAGTTGTTGACAAACCTATGCTTTCTTCATTGATTTGTATAGCAGTTTTGCTGTCAATGAGTCGCAAAGGCTACATGATCCATCTCTGATGTCTTGGTTACTGTGTTGACAAGCACTACGCCTTTCACCAAACTACCTGACCTTGGTAATTATAGTTTTCTTTTTCTTTTTAGTAAACCTTAACACATATATCGATAACTCATGTAGTGCATCATCAAGACTGATTTACTCTAGTGCTTTATGCCTCTTTACATAATTTCGAACTTTATTTATTTATTTATTTATTTTGGTTGTGGGGCTTGAACTCTGGGCTTGAGAGCTGTCCCTGCTCTCTTCAGCTCAAGGCGAGCGCTCTACCACTGGAGCCACAGCGCCACTTCCTGTTTTCTAGTGGTTTATTGGAGATAAGAGTCTCAAAGACTTTCCTGTCCGGGTTGGCTTTGAACCGCGATCCTCAGATCTCAGCCTCCTGAGTAGCTAGGATTACAGGCGTGAGCCATGGGCGCCTGGCTCGAACTTTATTCTTTATCATTTTGCCTTTTGTGGTAGGTAAAATGTCTCTGTGTTGTCTCTGCTAATCATGAGCTCATGAACTCAAATGATTCTTCTACCTCAGCTAGTTGAGTTCATAGGATTACAAATATATACCAGTGTGCTCTGCTATAGAATTGTATAAAGTTTTGAAACAGAATTCACAATGAAGTTTAGATCCACTAAAATTTTGATAAAACCCCTCTATATCTGTAGATCAGTCTATGTAGAACTGTTTTTTTTAATTATTTTAACTCCACAAATATTTAGATTTTATTCTCTTCTTTTATTAGTGTTTTCTGGTTGTCCACATATTTCCACATTTTGTTAAATTTAGGTGTAAGCATTATTATATAACTTTCCAATTATTCATTTCTAACTAAAGAAATGATTGATTAGTACATGCTGGTCATGCAAATCTCACTAGCTACGGTTTCTTTCTTGCAAATTCCTTGGCTTTTTCATTCTGTTAGTTTCATTTTTTTGGCGGTCATGGGGCTTGAACTCTGGGCCTGGGCACTGTCCCTGGGCTCTTCAGCTCAAGGCCAGTGCTCTACCATTTGAGCTACAGTGCCACTTCTGGTTTTCTGGTGGTTAATTGGAGATAAGAGTCTCAGAGATATTCCTGCCCCAGCTGGCTTTGAACTGAGATTCTCAGATCTCAGCCTCCTGAGTAACTAGGATTACAAGCATGAGCTACCGGTGGCGGGCTTTTGTTAGTTTCTTTAAGAAATATTTTAATTGAGATATAAGTGAAATGCAAAGAATAATACATATTTAATTTGTAAAATTTAATGACTTCGAAATATTTAACCACCCTCTAGTCCTATCACCATATTCAATATTAATAGACATACCTAATACCTTCCTATGTTTCCTTCTGTTACTCTGTTTGGTTTTATTTCTGGTGGTAAAACACATATCATGTCAACAAAGTTAGAAGTATGTAATACTATATTGTAAGCCATCGGTACTAAGTGTTATAGTAGATTTCTAGGACTTTCATAATTCATGACGAAAGTTTTCATCTTATTGAACAAACCCTCATATCTTTTTCTCCTAACTACAAAAGACCATTATTTTGTCTCTGCTTCTACAAAACAGATACCACATGTAAGTGAAATCATGTAGCATTTGCTTTGTTTTATTTGACTTATTATCATATCTAGGTCTATCTATTTTGTTATAAATGACAAAACTCTGTTTTACATGTTTGGATAACTTTCTTTGTAAATAAATAAGCTATGTTTTTATCCACTAAACTGCTCATGAAAATGGCAAGGTTTATTTTTATTTTTTTAATTTAATTTAATTTGGTTTATTTTTGTATCTTGTAAATAATGCTATAATATTTGTATTAGTGTTGATTAATTCTTTGGGATTCTAATTTTAAGTATTTTGGATAAATATCCAGAAGTAGGATTACTATAACTCATCAGTGTAGCACAATAACACAATTAATAAATGAAAAATGAACTTGAACAAGCATTTCTCAGAATACATAAAAATGACCAATAGATAAATGAAAAGATTCTCAAATCATTATTTATCAGGGAAACTCTAATGAAAACTTGAATGAGATACTATCTCATACCTGCTAGAATTTCTAATTTCTATCAGTAAAAAATAATTAAGGTGCAGACAGTGTTGCTCAAATGGTAATTTACCTACCCTATAAGAAGGCCCTAAATTCAAATGCTAGCAACAAACACACACACACACACACACACACACACACACACACACACACACACACACACACACACACACCATTGAAAAGTTTGGAAGAAATGAAAACTAGTATAGACTATGTGAAAACATGCTTGAAATTAAACCTAGTAAAGAATATATGGAAAAACTCGTGAAGGTTCTGAAAAATAAAGTAAAACTAGAACAGCTGTATATTCTAGACCTTACATGTACTCAAAACAAAATCAGTGTAATTTAGCATGCTCTGACTTTTACTATAAAAGATGATCACATTTCTTTCACTTCACATTTTCTTGCAATTAGTTGATGTGCTTTCCAAATGAGACAGTTGAATACACACTGAAAATTAGGTAGATAAACTAATGAACATTGTATATACTATAAATGAAGCCAGGACATAGGAATATGCTTATTATGTATTTGTGATATTTATATTTTGATGTGGTTGATTGTATTGTTTAGTCACCTTCAATACATCAAATATCATAATGCTGTTTTACTGGTAAAACTGGCTCTATTTTTGAATCAAAGGTTTATGCTGAGATAAGGAAATAAGCACAGAATCTGTTTACATAGGTGCAATTCATGTATTGATGAGAAAAAGGAGAGAGATATACATAGAGATAGTGTAGCCATATATATGTGTGTGTGTGTGTGTGTGTGTGTGTGTGTGTGTATACACTATATAGAGTGTATATATGCATATATATGACTACACTATCTAGATACAGATATTCTTGGTAAGTTATATAGGAAACTGTGCCACATGATTATTCTCTATATTTATATAGAATAATTGGCCTAATGCACATTGAAGAAAAGGCCAGCGGAAATGACAGCCTGTGTATTGGAGAGGAAAGGAAAGCAAATAGAAAAAAAAAAGTTGACCTCTCAAACTGATATGCCAATGTTTTGGATATTTATTCCCATCAAATCTTCAAGGATATGGACACTTTATCTCTATGCTTCAAGGATATGGACACTTTATCTCTATGAATTGAGATACAATATTTACAGTGGTATGGATAAAGATGTAGACATAATTCTGGTTTGGACCTGTTATATGAACTGAAAGTATGTGTGGAATATTTGAAGACTATACTTGAAACAGGAAATGTATTAAGGTTTTTCAAAACTTAATTCTCTTGTAGAACGGGTTTCCTTTCATCAAGAGAAAGCCTCATCCAGGCACTAACCATCTCTTTATACTCATCCCCCACCCTCCTCCTACACCTCCTGCTTTTTGTGCATATGCATGTTTTAGTTAAATCACTGACAAGGAAACTACCAGCCTTATGTTTCCACTAATGTTAGGAGCAGCACATAGAATTTGTAATGTTAAGCATAACAGCTGATCATACTATAGAGGAGTAGAAAAGGACAAAAAATGATGCCATTAACCATGCAAATGTGTGCCACATCTGTACTCAATTGTCGTTTGCATGAATACGGCTAAGGCAAGCAGGATTACTGTCATTAGAGCAATGCTGTTCACACGGCTATATTGTACTTAAGGTTGTGTGGGTGTTTCCATTTATAATGCCCCCCTTCTTTTTTAGAGGTTTATAATTTGATTGTAATAATCTGCTTTCTGATGAAACATTACTACAAGTCCACAGAAGGGGAGCAATTTTTAATTACAAAATTGGCTTCAAATTGGTACAGCTATATTTCAGCGAGAGAAAAGCCTTTAAGAATACTAACAAAAAATGAGGTGTTTTTTTTGCTTTTTTGTAAAACACAGTTCTTTTGGGCTGCACATGCAGAATGTTCTTCACTTAAGGTAAATAACTGGCTTAATTGAAGCATTTTATATTTGTTGATTTTGCAGTCTCCTGCAAGGAGATTAATGTCATAATGATTGTCAATTTTAGCTGTCAACAAACTTCTTTAAAAGGCCATTTTAGGTACATGTCTTATTAATGGTTTTATCATATGAACTCTTGATTAAGTATATGACTGAATTCAATATAAAGTCTTATTACACCATAAAAAATTACAAGATGTGCACACATACTAATAAAATCTTTAGACTAGGATTTTTGTACTTCTGGATGCAAAAGTTTACATCAGCATCACTTCCACAAGGAGAGGTTTCAAGGTGCCTAAATGCTTTAATTGGACTTTTCAATTAAAGGTACATTATGTCTCAAAATTAAAAATTAGAATAACTGGTACTACTTTGGGTATTTTTGTTTTGTTTAGTTTCTTTGAAAGGGTGAGGATCAAACCTAAGCTTTTTCCTTGCTAGACAAATTAACCATTTAGCTAACTCTCTAGCATGCATTGACTGTGCAGACATTGCTTGGAGAGAAATATCAGTAGTGCATAAGCCCTGAGGACTTTCTATATTTCGAAATTATATAGAAAGAATTGTGTGTGTGTGTGTCTGTGTGTGTGTGTGTGTGTGTGTTAAATAGTAGGAACTAAAATGAGCACTTAGCTAGAATTCATATAGCAAATAAAATTTTGGCAATTGGAATAAGATTATTTTTATAATTCTTATGTTGGCTTTTCACCACTGACACAAACTACAGGATGAAGTCAAGTTTAATAGAAAAGGATTTATGTTGGCTCAGTTTCAGATTTCAGACATTTGGCTTCCTCATTTTATTTCTAGGCCTGTGGTGAGACAAAAAAATTCATGGCCAAAGATGTGGTAGAGGAGACAGCTATTCACCTTAGTGGCCAGAAAACAGAAAGGAAGGAGGAGGAGGAAGACAACAAAGCAAGGTATGTTATTTAGAGGTGTACCCTGTGTGATTCACTTACAACTGATCTCCATTGCCTAATATTCTGCTCAACTATGAAATTGTCGATGATCTTTTGAACTGAGAAGTTTGCCTCCTCTCAACAGCATCACCAGCTGGGGACCTAGCCTTTGTTACATTCATACTCACATCTTGATAATACCTGGGAAAAGTTAATCATTTCCTATTTGAAATAAATCTGATGGCCACTGAGAATTGTCATTTGTAGATACACAGTGTAGAAGAGCCCCCAATTGAGGCATTTTTATAGCCTCCTCAGCAGTGAGGAAACAAAGAAGGCATCATCAAACAAAATAATTTGAAGAAAGCATTGTATGTTATGAGTAGGTTGGAAGAAGGCTACCAGAAATAATGCAGCTTCTCCTGTAAGTTAACAAGGACACTTATATACCATATTTTGCCTTAAGGGACAAATAAGAAAAAATTTCTTTTTAATTTTGCATTAAAAGTAGTATTTCATTATCTTTAGTTAGACAAAGAAGTTGCAATCCAACAAAGCAGTTCATGAATACAATGTGTCTTCATCAATGTCTCTTTCCCACCTCAGCCTTTCCCTCAATTTACTTAAATTTTGCAGAATATACATTGATATTTTGTTTTGTTTTGTTTTAGTTGGTCATGGGGCTTAAACGCCTCTGGGTATGGTCCCTCAGCTCTTCAGCTCAAGGATAGCAATCTACCACTTAAGCCACTGTGCCACTGCTGGTTTTCTGAGTAGTTTATTGGAGATCAGACTCTCATGGACTTTTGTGTCCAGGCCTGGCTTTGAACCATGATCCTCAGATCTCAGCCTCCTGAGTAGCTAGGATTACAGGCATGAGCCACCAGCACCTGGCTTACATTGATGTTTTTACTGTATTCTCCCACACTTATTCAGTCATCTAATCCCTCCTCTTGTCCAAATAACAGCCCCTCAAGTACTCATTTCCTGTTTATTGTGTTGAACTATGATTTTGCCTTTCTAAGGAATTACACTGGGTCCTCCCATAAATCTAGTCTATTTCAACTAATACAATTATTTACACTTACATACACCCAGGTATATTTTTCTATTGAAAAGTAGAAAGAACTCTGAGAGGCTCTTTTGACAGAAATTGTAACATTTGGTCAAAAGTAAAGACCTGGCAGCTGATATTTTTTTTTAGAGGAGGGGTCCGGTTGTGGGGCCTGAACTCTGGGCCTGGGCGCTGTCCCTCAGCTCTTCAGCTCAAGGCTAGTGCTCTTCAACTTGAGCCACAGCACCACTTCCGGCTTTTTTTCTTTTTGCTTATGTGGTGTTGAGGAATCGAACCTAGGGCCTTATGCATGCAAGGCAAGCGCTCTACCACTGAGCCACCTTACCAACCCCCTAAAAAACATTGAAGGATGGAATAGGAGAAACCCTAGGTCTCCTTGGCACTGGCCGAAATTTTCTTAATAGAGACCCAGAAATACAACAAATCAAAGAAAGGTTGGACAAATGGGATTGAATAAAGTTGCAGAGCTTCTGCATGGCAAAGAACATAGCTAGCAATATCAATAGAAAGCCCACAGATTGGGAGAAGATCTTCACTAGCCATACAATGGACAAGGGTTTCATATCTAAAATATACTTGGAACTCAAAAAATTAAATTCCCCAACAACAAATCCTCAAAGGAACAACTGCCCAATAAATAAGTGGGCTAAAGACTTAAAGAGAAACTTCTCTGAAGAGGAAAGAAGGATGGCCAAATAGACACATGAAGAAATGCTCAACCTCCCTAGCCATAAAAGAAATGTAAATCAAAACAACATTGAGATACCACCTCACTTCAGTTAGAATGGCTAAAATCAAGAACTCTAATACAACAGATGCTGGAGGGGATGTGGACAGAAGGGAACCTTACTGCATTGTTGGTGGGAGTGTAAACTTGTTCAACCACTTTGGAAAGTAGTATGGAGGTTTCTCAAAAGACTCCACATAGAGCTTCCCTATGACCCAGCATTCCCACTTTTGGGCATTTACCCAAATGTTTACAAACAAGACCACACTAAGGCTACCAGCACAACTATGTTTATTTCAGCATTATTTACTATAGCTAAGATATGGACCCATTGCAACAATGAGATGAACAAGTCGTTATGTCAAAAACAAACTTTACAACTTTGGGGAATGGAGGGAGGGGGGAGAGGGGAGGAGGTGGGGGAAGGATTGGGGGAGGGGGGAGGATGGGAAGGGATGGAAAGGGGAAACAAAGGAGGAGGCTACAATGCTTGATAAGAAATGTACTCATTATCTTGCCCATGTAATTGTAACCCCTCTGTACAGTATTTTCACAATAAAAAACAAAAAAGAAAAGAAGGTGGAAAAAAAAAAGTAAAGACCTTCCGAAGGAAAACTCCAATAAACTGTAAATGGAGTAGATACTAACACCTTAATTTTTTCATCGTCATTAGTTCCCCTGTAGTCCTTGGGGGTGGGCACTGAAGGGACAAAATTAAAGCATCCTTGAACTTAAATAATTCCAGATCTGAAGATGTAATTTTTGCTAATATGTATGTCCATAAAATCTATAGTCAAAATTCAATTAACCAGCTCACATGCAACTTACATAAGGCCATTTTTGTAGCCCATTAAGACGCAAAGTATTGTAAGATAAAACTGGATACAATCTGGCCTCTTCAAAGAGATGAGCAAAATGAGTTGGAGAAACAGCACTGATTTCTATTTTTTTTAATATCACTTTTTTCACGTGTTGCAAACTTTCTGCTAGTAAAAGATGGATATTGGGAAATTCAGAGAACCACTTTAAGGACATGCTCAAAGTGTGATGTGACCTTACAGAAGTTGTGGTGAATAGCTAGTTCTAGAAGCAAATTTGTGCTTGGCTCTCTCATGGAAATTTTCTCCTTGGTATGAGGAACCTAAAGAGTACCAAATTTCAAGCGATGTTTCACATGGGAACAGCATGAGTTTAGGAAAATAGACATCAGTATCTTCTTAGGAGACCCTCAGATATCAATATAAGAATTCTTTTATTGATGGTCAAAGATGTCTTTAAGTTTCAGAATTAAAAAGGTAACACAATAATATTAGCTTATTAAAAAGGTTGGCTTGAGCAAATTGAAATTTCCAGCAAATTGAAAGGAAGAGATCAAGCAGATCCAAGTTCAAAGCCGTCCTGGAAAAAAGAATTGATGAGCTCTCATCTTAACTCACATGCCAGAGTAGTCTCACATCTGTAATCCCAGCTTTTAAGGATCATAAGTAAGAAGACAATAATCTGAGGTCTGCTAGGGGTGAAAATTGCAAGATATTACATGAATAAAATGAAATAAAATAAAATAGTTAAAGCACAAAAGACCTAGGAGCATGACTCAAGTGATAGACTACCTGCCTAGCAAGCGGAAGTCCCTGAGTTCAAATTTCAGTACTTTTTACAAAATAAGTGAAAATGTGATAAATAATCGAGTTACATAATTTTTGAGCATTTATCTAAGAAATTATAAGATCAGATACAGTAAACACACTTACTTAACCACATTCATTGCCGTAATATTCACCATAACCAAATTATGCAAACAGCCAAGATGTCCTTCAATGAATTAATGGATGAAGGCAATGTGAGATAGATAGATAGATAGATAAATAGATAGATAGATAGATAATATAAGACTTTACTCATCCATCAAGAAGAATTGTATTATTTGCAGGAAAGTGGATGAATCTGGAAAAACATTATGTTAACTATGTTAAATGCAGTAATTCAAGGAGACAGGAGACAAAGGACATGTATGTTCTCTCATATATGGAAGTTATAAATTATAAAAATATATGTAAGTGCATACAAAGCTACCTGCATATCTATACAAATATTATCTAAAGTATGATATATGCTGAGGTATATTCAATTGTATAACTCCTTTGAGCACCTAATATACAGCTTAACCAAATAAATAGAAGGAAATGGGAACATGAAATGGCGCAGGTGTGAGCAATTAAAGGGGAAGAGAAGAGTGAGAGAAAGAGGACAAATCATAATATTTAATGTTGCCAGGAACCTGGTGGCTCATGCCTATAATAGATACTCAGAGGCTGAGATCTGAGGATTGTGGTTGAATGCCAGCCTGAGCAGTAAAGTCCGTGAGACTTTTATTTCCACTAAACTACAAAAAATATGCCAGAAACGGAGCTGTGGTTCAAGTGGTAGAAAGCTAGCCTTGAGCACAAAAGCTTAGGGTCAGTGTCCAGACCCTGAGTTCAAATGACAAACTGGAAAAAAAAATCAATGTATTTATATGAAAATGGAACAAAGTAAATGGAGAGGATGAGGTGTGCAGGGAATTATGGAGAATAATGATATAAGAGGTAACATTGATCAAGATGGATTGTATTCACAAACTTACATGGTGAATTGAAAACCCTTCATACAAGTACCCAAGGACAATTTAAAAAGGCTGGGGATTTGATACATTATTGAGCATTTGCATGCACAAAGCCAGGTATTCCACCCTACCACTACAAAACAAAAACTTTATAATGATATCTAACTTAAAAATGAAATAAAAAAGAAATTTCATGTGACTCCCGCAATTATTTGGGGTTAGTTAGAGGGACACTGGGAGTGAGACAATTAGGAAATAATATTAATGCATTTCTACACTAGTGATAGCAGTCATTAAAATAGAAAGATGATGAAAAGGAAAGAAGAGGCACCGATTTAAAAGATATTACAATGGAATCCTTGTCTCCTAAGAATATCAACCCTCTATTATAAATGAAAAGTGTTGTCTCATGTCAGTGGAAAATGAAAATAAAATAGGATGATGAGGTATATCAGCATTTGTATCAAATTCCCTTGATCCTATGTTCCTTCCCAAAATGCTTTTACAAAACCAAGGGAGGCCAATCACTTTGTCCTCGACCTCCCTGTGTTCCAACAAGTACCATTATCTCTAATCCCAGCCTTGCTCATCCTGCTGAGTATCCAATAGCTATTAAAGATAGCTTTTTGCAGTATTAACTGAAGCCCTCAGTCCAGTAGCAGCATGTGGATATTTTTGGCATATTTTAAATTACAGTTTTCAAATACTTGTTAAAATTTATTGTAATTTTTTTTTGGTCTAAAAATATCCCTCCTACCAGGTTTAAAACACTCTAATAATGTCTATGATTCATTTATTTTGGGATCCATATTGATGAAGAAAATTTGTTTGTATATATGCTTTCTTTTTAAACAGGCATTTGTTGTGGAACTGGAGCTTATTAACATTGTAATGATAATTACAGAGGTATTAATGACCCTGGTAATATTTAGACATTATGTCAATTAAATTAATAAAAATAATTATATGGCATCTATTTTTAAAGGATTAGAGCTACATGAATTCTTAGCTAACCAGGGAGGCTAACAGTGTTTTCTCACTCATTTACTGTCATATGACAATGCTAGTGACTATGTTGTATAAACAAGATTCCTGCATCAGGGGTTTAAAATGGGATTTGGGGCCTGGCTTTGAAATAACTGAGAAAACAGTCTTTGTTGAAAGTCACTTACACTCTTTGGACTTTTGTGGTTAACTCTGCTAAATTCAGTCTTGAGCTTTGGTAAATTTAGAGCCAGATATTATATTTAAATTTCTTTTCAGATATTTGGCATGATTATATAATTTAATTTCAAATACTCATACATCAACAGCGTAAGGAATGTTCAAAATAAAGGAATAAAGGAATAAAGTGTTCAAAATATCAGTGTGTTATAAGTTCGTAAGCTCAATTTGAGAAATTATGACCATTTGGGAAGATTAAGATGTTTACCTTAGTGTTACCAAGCAGTAAAACAAATTATTGTCTATGTGAGTCACATATCACATCCACATATAAACACACATTATCTTCATGCATCATTCACATACCACATTCCTATGCCAAACATACCACATGCACATGCTTCATTTATGCATGCACATATACAGATCACACACATGACAGAAATGAATGTGGTTTTGTCACATTTTTACCATATTATTTATATACATACATGTCATCTGCACCTCTCACATATATCAATACATATATCACATATCACACATATAACACCTTTTCAAATATCTAGCTGGGTTTAAATTCTAGGCATATTTTTCATACATCCCTTGAGAATCTTAATATATTAACCAAACAAAGGTATATTTTCATTTTCTTTATGTATGTAAAGAGAGAGAGAAGGAGGAAAGAGGGAAAGGAGGAGAAAGAGGAGGAAATAAAATTAGTGGTTTCCATGTTATACAGAATATACTGTAGTATAGCACATCATACAATTTTGCTAAAAAAATTGAAATAAATTATCTTTTTCTTCAGATTACTGTCATTTTAACTTTGGTCTCAAATTAAAAAAATGATTTATCATTACATCAACTTTACACTGACAAAGAAGATTCATTTTCAGCCCATTTCTCTCTGTAACTTTGTGTGTATATTTCCATGAGGTCTCATGTCTTACCTCGCATTCTTTTCTATTCACCTTCTTATTTTTGACTATCTATGAACACATAATGTTTTTGCCATCGTTTGTAGTGGAAGCAGGTGGGGAGAGTACTTCAGGTGATCCCAGGATTGCTCAGGTCACTAAAAATATTCTTCCCTTATTTGTCAGTTCCAGCTCTTAAAAATGCATGACTTCATGGGGTAAAATGTGTCAAAAATGGTTTAAAATAATACAATTCCAAGAACCATAGGGGGTAGGAGGGAACAGCAAAAGGAATTACTGGTATTTTCCTTCTCTATATCCCATATTTATAGCCAGTATCATCAAGGCACACCAGGAACATATGCACAATGCAGTCATTTTGTCCAAATAAGTTTCCCAAAATTACTGCATTTATGATGGATGCACTTATTAATTATCTCGATACGTATTGCTACAGTGCCTATCTCTAGATACCCACATGCTTCAACATGGAGAAGAATCCTTTTGTCACAAGAAGAGGAAAATGCTGTGCAGTGTGCCTGCCAGAGGTAACGCTTGAGGAACATCAGAGCAAAAGTTGGCTTCTTTGAGAAACCCCTTTAAAATGTTTAAATAATTATTCTTCTCTTTTACAGTTGTATAATGAAAGCATTTACTAATTATGCTGACATTTTTAAGGTTGAATCAGTATACATTTTACTGGCATGCTCTGAGGTAGATATAATTTTAAACCAAATTGCTCTGAGGAAGGAAATATTTTTAAGTTTACTAATACATGATTGGGTTATTTGCTATTATGTTCTTAGTTGTGAGGAAAACAGCCTTGATCTTGTCTTTCAAGATGTCCAGGATTTGGAGGGATAACTTTTACCTCTTAGAAATGCTGAAGTTATTTTCTTTTCATTTCAAAGTCACATTTCATATCTTACATTATACTCACCGATGATATCAAATTCCACAAATCAATGTTAGTGGACAAAGGATCTTTACTTGTTCAAATTAAGAAAATTGGTGTACAGTAGCATAATTTACATCCTGGGAGGATATTTGTATTTCATTTTTTCCCACAAATCTGTGCACTGGAATTTTTGCAGGTGCAAATCTGGAAGCTACTAAAAAAAAGGGACATCACTTAATTCCTGAACAGTTATTTATATGTTAGAATTACATAGTATGAATTGCATTACATCTTACAAATTCTAAATTTGGGATCTAAATTTAAATAAATGGACATAATTTTCTCAACCTAAAAGCAATGAAGAAAGTAAATGTATTTGGAGGTATTTTTCTTTGTAAATTTAGGTCCATGAGATCTGTTGAGGATAAGTAAACAGTTGGCAAGGAACTCCCTCTTGTGGTCAAACAATCTTAATTAGAAAAAAAGAGATTTGTACTCAACTGATGGTCTGTATTATTAAAACATGGGTCACTTGTAACCATTAAGATTAACAATACTGATATAAGTAGCTTTACTGAAGCAATTCATTGCAAATTAGAGCTGAATTCTGGAACATATGCTCTTAATTTTTTCTAAAACAGAGCTTTTCACTGCTGTCCATTACAAATCCACTTTCAATTACAATTTCCAGGGTTTCTTGTTACTTTAAAAATATTATGGCATTCTTTGAAAATTACACACATACACACACATACGCCTACACACAAGAGAGATCCATATAGGGCAATGTATTTAAGAATTAAGTGCTCCAAGAACCTCATATGCTTTTTGGTGTTGGACTAAACTCTTTGTTTCCTATTAGTTTCTAAAACTATAGGACCATTAAATATTTCTATAAACAGAAGAGAAACAGTTTCCATATGCTGTTAACCAATGTCCTCCCAGAGTACATATGGCAGCCCACTCTATTGTCAGAGGCAATAAAAGCCTAACATCCAATGAGAAATGCCCCAAATACTTAATAAGAATGAGGCAAATTACCAGGCACATAATGAGGCTGACAAATTATAATATTTTTCCCAATCATTTGCCTCAAACAACCCCACCAACCACTTCACGAGATTGGTCATAGAAAGACACTATCTCTCCTAGTTCTGAGTATGTTATTCATTTCCATGATAGAAAATTAAAACCTGATGCCAAGAAACTGAGGATCTCAGTGATGGCCTGACAGCACATCAGAGGCTGGGAAGAAGGCCCAGCTCTCGCATCACGTCACTGCTGCCAGTTCAAATAATGACACAATCAGAACCAACTTCTTTTGTCAGTCACTTTCAATAGGAACAAGTGAAAGCTCAAAATGTAGTCATTATTTAAGGGAAAAATAGAGAAAGAGATCAGGTAAGTTTTATTATTTGCACAGGCACTATGTATAGATACAGTAATTCTGCACATGTGCCTGTTTCAACATCCCTTTGTTTGCTTAATGTTAAAGCTTCAATTAATCATCAGCCAAATGATGCACATATGCCTTCTCCGGAAGAGATAAGATAGACCATTGTTTATATTTGATAGCTGCTGTCATGGCTACATTTTGTTTACTCCGGCATATTTTGTATCTTTACTATTACCCCTTTTAGTGATACAAAATAGGTGTGCTCATTATAGAAAAATCAGAAGTATACAAATCTTTTAAAGCATACTAAATATGCTTCCTAAAATGTGAGTGAGGCCTTGTTAGTAGTTGATAACATCTTCAGACAAACATTGACTCTTTGATATGTTTATAGATAGGGCTTTATTCTTCATATTTTAACAGAAGGCATGGTCCCTGTTTTATTTTCTCAAACCATTGAGAAAATAAAAGACATTTAAAATGAAGACATTTAAAGACCTTTCCAATGTTTCCAATATTGAGAGAATACAATGTTCACAGTTATTGATTTATACCACATCTCACAATTTAATAATAATTATGTTGTTTAATTAGTAAATTAGAAAATTGCCACCATTTGATAAGTATAATTTTAATTTAATCTTAAATTTTTGCATATTTTTGATATTAAAAATACTTTAGGAATTTATATTCAACTAAATCAGGTATGAAAGCTATAGTGCTTTATAAAATAAATATTTCCATTTATTCTCAAAATATAAATAAGCATTTTCTAAGTTCAAACAGTTCATTTGCAAGTAAAATAATATATTAAGATTCAATGAACTTTGTTGGTCATCACCTTCTATGTTTCTGTGCTTTATAATTAACTGAGGTCTTTGTATGTTTTGCTTAATATTTCTTTTTAAAGGTAATTATTAGCTTCTAATAAACTATCCAGCAATAAAAAATAGGGTGGTGAATCATTTCATTCCGAAGAGTATAATATCAGGCATCTAAACATATAAAATTTATATTTTATTTACCATTGGATCTACATTTCAATTTCATTTATTTATTCTAAGAAACCATTCATCCTCAAAACACAGTTACATTTGGTGCAGAGAAAAATATTCTATTAATTATAATCATGTCATTTATACTAACATACCTTCTTCAAAACTTAAAATTACTATCATAGTATCAAATATAAAGTTAGAGATATAATACATAATTTATCATTGCATAAAATGAATAATGAATGAACAATGATATATAATTAAAATTTGTATATCAAGAATGATGTATAGATAAAGAGATAGATAGAAAGATAGATAGATAGATAGATATACATACATACATACATACTCTGGCCATTATTTTAATAAAAATTATTTTATTAAATAATTAATTTAATTTAAATTCATTAAATTTAATTTAACTCACCAAAGTAATTCTTCACACCTTGGCCCTTTAATTTGTTTATTTTATGTTTCAATCACCCATAAGTTATGAATTAATGTAAGTACCCAACATATCTGCAAGTAAGAAACAGCACATTCGTCTACTATACATGTATCGCCTCTGCAAATACTTTGAAGACCTGGTACAGGTTTCTTTCAAACACTGGATGAATATGGATGGCTTTCAAGTGGCATTAACATACCTTAAGGCATGAGAAAATTAGAAAATATATTTATGCCCCATTTATTTTATATTTGTATAAATATAAATAATTTTCTGCAATCTGGTTCTAGACAATCTTAAAGCAGTTATTGGTTAATAAAATAGTGGTTCAACTGATTTTACACATCATGTAATTTTGAAATTGATAACATTTGTTAAATCTAAGATTGCTAATATACATTGTAAAGCTGATATAACTATATTTCATTGGCTCTAAAAGATGTCCACATCTGTCCTTGGACACATCATTATTTTATGCTTGATTTTATAAGAGGAAAATGGCATTGATTGGACTGTGATAAAAATACCAATCCCATAATATGTGAATGAAATCAATCATGATGCCTTTGTCTTCTAAGTTTGAATCCATCTTTAAAGTTTGTTGCAATGTACTCATGGTTGGAGAAAGGGATAACTGGAGGTTAGAGTATTGGTTAAGTGTTGAGATTTTACTGTGATGTGAAATTCCCTCATCATGGTGCCTTCCACCTGATGAATTCAGAATTGTGGAAGCGCCCTCTCCAAATTCTAACAGTTCACTTAAGAATATGTTTTTTAACAAATATATTTCTCTTTGGCAACAAGGAAACAACTTACAAGGGAAAAATGGAGAGAGGAAGAAATAAAAATTGCATTAAACAAGTTTTATGTTTAGAAATAATGACATGTATGTTTTCTGTATGTTTGTTTGCCACCATCAGGGACCAGAAGTTTTTGCCCACTCCATGTTTTACAGATGAGGGGCCTGTGGACATTGTTAGTGAATCATTCACCTACATTTTATACAGCCTGTCTAGAGTAAAATTTCTGGAATTAATATCCAACCTATTTAATTGCAAGTCTTACATCTTCCACACAACCTCAAAATATCACACTTCTACTTCCTGCAAGGAACATTTCTCAATGGATTTACTGCAAATCCATTCAACAAGTGAAGGGATTCCTGTTCCCCATCAGATCTGCAATTTACTATCATGTTCCAGGGATTACATTGTCCATTCATTTCATCTTGTGCATTCTGATCATTCATCAACTACCTGTCTACTCCCATATTGAAATATTGCTGACACATGATCACCATACTTAAGTCCCAGAATATTTTCAATTACTCTCCATTACCTTCGGGTACAGACTTCTGTGGATGATGATTCATTTCTGGACGTAAGAGCGGTTGTTCTTCTGTCTCCTTCAGTCCAACTCAAGCATCTCACATCACTGTGAAGGTGAAAATGTCCCTGTATTCTTGGCCTAGATTATAATATACTTTCAGTAGAGCTATGTATTATACTCATTACTGTGTCATTGTATATTTTAAACCAGAAAGTGACTTGATCAAATGAGTAAGGTGTTTTATTTTAAAATTACTGAAATACCTCACAATGTCACTTCATGCCCAAGGGAAGATGATTTAGGATAAAAAGAAAGAGAATCAGGTCAATTTGCCACATTTTGGAACAAACTGGTTGTACTTTCAGAATTTACTTCTTCATTTGAGGGGGACTTTTTTATTTTAAGGCTTTTCTCTGTGAAGAAGTTTTTCCCTCTGGTGCTTGAAACTCCTATACAAGAGTATTGTGATTTGGGGGAGAGGTGGGAGCCATGACTCTCTGGGGTGTACTTCTCTGGTGTAAAGTGGCCCTTCAGTTGTAAATGATCAAATTGGTATATGGATCATTTTATGCAGAGGTATTTCTTTTTGAACTAAGAATGGAATCAAGTGTTTTTGTGCTACATCAGGGACCCAACGTGTTCCCAAAGATAAGCCACTGGCCCACAGATGTGAAATCCTGCACACTTTCACTTCATCTATATATTATGCTATTTTAAACCATGTTGCTAAATCATTAATTTGAATTCAGAGGCATTAAAAACAACAAAGGAAAGGATTCAAAACATTAGCTATTTCATATTAACTGAAATTGAGCAAGTGTTTAAAACACTTCTCTGATTAAAAGCTCAGTGGAAAATATTGTTTTTCAATGAGAATGTTATGAGAACAGAAAAATAAAATAAAATCTTCTTTATTCATAATAGTGGCTTCAATCTGTGATTATAAGCTGTTTATGAATGGTGAATGTAGTTAATAAAGTTGTTGTGTTCTTATGAAGATTTGAAAAGTATTTATTGGGAATTTACCACAAGTTTAAATAGTGAAGGAAACTGTTAATATACTTATTTTTACTGAAACTATACTGCCTCACTATCATGAAAATATTATGTATAACACAAATAACTTTATTGAAGTTTAAGTAATATTTAATTTTAGAAATAGAAAAAAGTGTTAATACAGATTGATAGATTTTCTTTGGAGGCAATGGTGTGTGAACTCAGGACCTTGTGCTTGCAAGGCTGATGCTCTACCACTTAACTTATGGCCTTAGAACTTTGTTGTTTAGTTTCTTTTAAACAGGGCCTCAGGTTTCCCATCTGGCCTCTCATGGTCTGAAGTCATCTCATTTATACTTCTCATGGAGTTAAGATAATAGGCTAATACCACATCTCACAGCAGTTGTTGGTTAAAATGAGATCTCAAGAACTTTCCAATCTGGGCTCAAACACTATCTTCTCATTCTGTTTCCTGAATAGTTGGGAGTACATGAATGGGCCATAGACAGATTTTTTTAACAATGCAGATCCATCAAGGAAAAAGAAGTGTTAAATGGAATAGTTCATAATGAGATATTGGAGATTCAAAGATTCCTATTTCCCTTTTTTTGGTAAGTTATGAAGTAAAGAAAACTTTTCAGATTATAAAATCTGATTAAAACATAAACTGCCAATTAGTTCATGATTCAAGAAACTAGTTATATAAATGCCATTTCAATATATAAATACCAAAAAAAATTTTAATCCTGAAAGAAAAACTATACTATTTTTCTTTTATTACTCTGTTTATAATAAGTTTATTCCCCTTGAACATCTTATATAACATGGGTATAATTTAAATTGACAACTGATACAAGGGCATGTCTTGCATTATTAGATGTGAAATGATGTTGTCAGTCCTATTTGGGTAGAAGCGAAGAAAGTATCTCTCATGGTAGCACGAAAGTGCCAATAGCAATGACCAAACTATTCTCAGCTGGGACACTAAAAAATGAGTAAATTTTTCTTACCAATGGAATAAATGACATTTTTCCCACTCCCATAGTATAAGAGAATTCAGTATAATACGAAAAAAGATCAAGATGGCAGAGGTCAGTAAACTCAATAAATAAAAATTAATGGTTATTAATAATTACCTGATGAGGATATAAGTATTTTTTGAGAGTCTGAAACAGAGGAGGAGGGTATATCTCACAAGAACTAAGAGTCAGATGAAGGCAGGCACTGATAGCTTACATTTGGAATACTAGTTGCTCAGGAAGCTACAATGTGAGGATCATGGTTAAAAGTCAATTGAGGAAGAAAAGTTCATGAGACTCTTCTCTCCATTTAATCATACACACAGACACACGGACATAAACAAACACATGCACACACACACACACACACACACATACACAAAAGTTGAAATATTCTAGTGGAAAATGTTCATCAAGATGCCAATATTATTAAATAAATAAAAACAAAAAATATCAAATGTAACTTGTGATTTATTGTTTTATGTCTGTCCTGGGCCTTGAACTCTGGACCTGTGCACTATCCCTAAGCTCCTTTGGCTCAAGGATAGCATTCTTCTACTTGAGCTACAGCACCATTTCTGGCTTTTTCTGTAATTAATTGGATAGAAGAGCCTCATAACTTTCCTGTGTGAGCTGGCTTAATCCTGAGTAGCTAAGATTATAGATATGAGTCACTGGAGCCCTCATGTGATTTTTTTTTTTGAAGTAGAAGACAGAAAAAATGTTTAAAAAGTATCTGAAAGCAATAGATAAACAGTTATCTCAGACATATCAGTGAAAAACAATATGGAAAATAAAAATAATTAAGAAACATTGTGCTCTTGGAACTCAAAAAATTAAATCCCCCAATAACAAATCCTCAAAGAAACAACTGCCCAATAAATAAGTGGGCTAAAGACTTAAAGAGAAACTTCTCTGAAGAATAAAGAAGGATGGTCAATAGACACATGAAGAAATGCTCAACCACCCTAGCCATAAAAGAAATGCAAATCAAAACAACATTGAGATACCACCTCACTCCAGTTAGAATGGCAAAAATAACAACAGATGCTGGAGGGGATGTGGACAGAAAGGAACCTTACATCATTGTTGGTGCGAGTATAAACTTGTTCAAACACTTTGGAAAGTAGTATGGAGATTCCTCAAAAGACTCCACATAGAGCTCCCCTATGACCCAGCAATCCCACTTTTGGGCATTTACCCAAATGTTTACAAACAAGATCACACTAAAGCTACCAGCACAACTATGTTTATTGCAGCATTATTTACCATAGCTAAGATATGGAACCAATCCAGATGCCCCTCAGTAGATGAATGGATCAAGAAAATGTGGTATATATACACAATGGAATTCTATGCCTCCATCAGAAAGAATGACATTGCCCCATTTGTTAGGAAATGGAAAGACTTGGAAAAAATTATATTAAGTGAAGTAAGCCAAGCCCAAAGAAACATAGGTCCCATGGTTTCCCTTATTTGCAATATCTAGTATATGTCTGAGTCAAGCAGAAAAGGTCAGATAAGGTGAGGTTAGGAAAATGAACCCTAAGATATGTATTTAAATGTTTTTTTTTCTTTCATGCATTTGTTTCTAACGCATTTATAAGATTATTTCTTTGTTGCTTTGTATGTCCCTCCCCCACAGTATAACCCTGCTTTCACTGTATTTGATGTCGGTATAATTTGTGGAGGGGAAGGGGAAAAACAAGTCGTTTAAATAAGGATACAGGTGGACCCGTTGCAGCAGTGAGAAGGACAAGTTGTCATGTTGAAAACAAACTTTACAACTTTGGTGGGGGGGGAGGATTGGGGGTGGTGGGAGGAGGCTGGGAAGGGATGTGAAAGGTAAACAAAGGAGGAGGCTACAATGCTTGATAGGAAATGTACTCATTATCTTGCCCATGTAATTGTAACCCCTCTGTATAGTATGTTCACAATAAAAAAAAAAAGAAATATTGTGCTTAAAACAAAGGAAAAAAATGGCAGGTTTACATTTGACTTAAAGCCACTGAGAGAGAACATTCATTTTCCTAAAATAAAATAATAATGCAAGAAACAAAATTAAAGTATAAATGACATGAGACAATTTGGGACAGGGATTTATGGGGAAGTTGGCAAAAGGAAAGAAGAGATGGCATTTGGGAATTGACAATGAAGAAACAATGAAGAAAGGAGAGGGATGTAACATCTCTGCAACAAAAGAAAATAATTCAAGTGTTAACTGCTGCTCGGCTGCCATGCTGCTTCTCACTCTCTCTCTCTCTACGTATATATATATATATGTATATTTATACATATATATGTATATATATATATATATATAAAACTATCCAAGGGAAATAAAAGAAATATGATAGATCTATTCAACATTTAGAAGACACCATGAAAAGGCCTAATCAGAGGATAATGGGTGTAGAGGAGCACCAAGAGACAAGAAGTTAACCATCTAGGAAATTTATTTAAAAGGATCCAAGTAGAGAACTTCCCAAACACTCAAAAAGATAGGCCTATTAAGATACAAGAAGCTTTTAGAACCCCAAATAGACCAGACCAGAAAAGGACATTCCACCATCACATTATAATCCCCACAGGATCAATTCAGACCTAGGAAAGAATCATTAAAGCTGTCGAGAAGAAAAGATCAATCATCTATAAAGGGAAACCAATTAGAATAACCACAGATTTCTCAGCAGGGACAATTAAAGCAAGCAAAGCCTGGAATGATATGTGCCACGCCCTAAAGACAAAAAACTATCAACTAAGAATACTGAACCCAGCTAAACTCTCCTTTATAACAGAAGGTCAAATAAAAAATTTTCATAGCAAAGAAAAACTGAAACAATATATCTCCACCAATCCATCCCTATAAAAGATACTTAAAGATGTCCTACCCATAGAAAACCAACAAGAGCACAATAAAGGCCAAGAAACTGCACCCAACCTGAGAATCCAAGAACCATAGGAAGAACCCAGTTGTCACAGCCCCCAAGAAGGTGAATAACATGGCAGGAGCTACCAACACCTCTCAGTCCTAACTCTCAATAATAATGGACTTAACTCTCCAAATAAGTAACATAGATTGTCTAGTTGGATTAAAAAGCAAAATTCTTCTATCTACTACCTTCAAGAGACACACCTTACCAATAAAAACAAACATATTCTTAAAGTGAAAGGCTGGAATAAAATCTACCAAGCAATCGGCCCCCATAAACAGGCAGGAGTTGCAAGCCTAATATCAGATAAAATAGACTTCAAATTAAAATTAGTGAGAAGAGATAAAGAAGGTCACTACATACTAATTAAGGTATCTCTACTTCAGGAGGATATTACAATTCTAAATATCTATTCACCAAACAACATTGCAGCCAAATTTATTCAAGAAACACTACTTTCCCTCAAATTTAACATAGATCCAAAGACATTAATTGTTGGGGACTTTAATACACCACTATCTCTACTACATAGATTAACTCAGCAAAAACACAACAGAGAAACTACAGATCTAAACAACTGCATAGATCAACTAGATTTAACAAACATCACCAAATATTTCACCCAGCAGCATCAGAATACACATTCTTCTCAGCAGCACATGGAACATTTTCCAAAATAGACCACATTTTAAGTCACAAAGCAAACGTCCAAATTCAGAAATATTAAAGTTATGCCCTGCATTCTCTCTGATGACAAGGGAATAAAATTAGAACTCAACACCAAAAAAAGTCCTATAGTACATGGGGACTGAACAACATGCTGTTGGTCCACCAGTAGATCATGTAAGAAATTAGAAAGGAAATTCAATTGTTCATGATATTCAACAAAAATGAACAAATTACCAGCTCCTCTGGGACACAGCAAAGGCAGTAATCACAGGCAAGTTTATAACTCTTAGTTCTTAAATAAACAAATTGGATAAATCTAAAACCAACAATTTAATGAGATATCTGAACCTCCTTGAAAAAGAGCAGCAATCTAAACCCCAATCCAGTAGATGGAAACAAAAAATTAAAATTAAATCAGAATTAAATGAATTAATATCAAAAAAGAAA
This sequence comes from Dipodomys spectabilis, assembly GCF_019054845.1. Classification (NCBI taxonomy): domain Eukaryota; kingdom Metazoa; phylum Chordata; class Mammalia; order Rodentia; family Heteromyidae; genus Dipodomys; species Dipodomys spectabilis. The sequence continues at coordinate 11,937,222 of NW_024870817.1, forward strand.
CATAGAAAGAATCAACAAAAAAAGAGTTGATTCTTCAAAAAAATAACAAAATGAACAGACACTTAACAAATCTTATCAGAAAAAGAAGGGAACACACCCAAATAAACAAACTCAGAGATGAGAATGGAAATATCACCATAGAAACAACCAAGATCCAGAACATTATAAGGGAATACTTCTCAAACCTTTATGCTAATAAGTTTGAGAACCTGGAAGAAATGGGCAATTTGCTCTCGCAAATATTGACATGCCAAAACTAAGCCAAGATGAGTTAAACCACCTTAACAGATACATATCAAGCATTGAAATTGAAATAGCAATAAGAGACTTCCCATTTAAGAAAAGTCCAGGATTGGATAAATTTACAGTGGAATTTTACAAGGTCTTCAAAGAAGAACTCACACAAATACTTCTCTAACTTTTCAATGAAATTGAAAGAGAAAGTTCACTACTGAATGCTTTCTATTAAGCCATCCTAACCTTCTTCCCAAAACCAGGCAGGGACTCATCAAAAAAAAAAAAGAACTATAGACTCATTTTTTTGATGAACATCGATGCAAAAGTTTTCAATAAAATTTTGCCAATGAACTTCAACAATTCATCAAAAAAATTATACACTAAGGTCAAAAAGGATACTTTTCAGGGATGTAAAGCTGGTTCAATGTATGCAAATCAATTAATATAATTCATCACATCAACAATAGCAAGCATAAAAACCACATGATTATCTCAGTAGATGCAGAAAAAACACTTTACTAGATCCAACACCCCTTTATGATGAAGGCTCTGGAAAAATTAAGAATCCATGGAACATTTCTCAATATGATAAAGGCTGTATATGACAATCCTACAGCCAGCGTTATACTAAATCGTGAAAAACTAAAGCCATTTCCTCTAAACTCAGGAATGAGACAAGGATGTCTACTCTCTCCATTTCTCTTCTATTTAGTATTAGAATGCTTAGCTACAGCAATAAGACAACATGCAAACATAAAGGGGATCCAAATAGGGAAGTATGAAGTTAAACTCTCCCTCTTTGCAGATGACATGATCTTGTACTTAAAGAATTCCATGGATTCCACTCCCAAATTATTTGATCCAATGAGAAACTTTGGCAAATTAGCAGCATATAAAATTAATCCTCAAAAATCTATGGTTTTTCTGTATGACAACAATGAGAAGAGCACGGCTGAAATCAGGAAAGCAACTCCTTTTGTAATAACCCCACAGAAAATAAAATACCTAGGACTTAACTAAAGAAGTGTGGGACCTTTATGAGGAAAACTTTAAAAACCTGAAAAAGGAAATCAAAGCACAACTTAGGAAGTGGAAAAACCTTCCATGCACCAGGATTGGAAGGATCAACATCATGAAAATGACAGTACTTCCCAAGGTTATCTGCAAATTCAATGCAATACCTATCAATATTCCAACCTCATTCTTCAAGGAAATAGAAGAAGCAGTCCAAAAATTCATATGGAACAACAAAATACCTTGAATAGCAAAATTGATCCCTAGCAGAAAGAACAGTGTGGAAGGAATATTAATACCAAATTTCAACCTCTATTACAAAGCCATAGTAATCAAAAGAGCTTGGTACTGGCAATAGAACAAACTTCAGGACCAATGGAATAGAATTGGAAACCCAGCAATGAACCCACATACCTATAGTGACCTAAACTTCAATAAGGGAGCTAAAAAAATATAATGGAAGAGAGACAGCCTCTTCAGTAAATGGTGCTGGCAAAATTGGTTAAACACTGTTAGAAATCTAAAGCTAGATCCTTATATTTAACCCTGCACCAGAAGCAACTCCAAATGGATCAAAGACCTTGGAGTCAAAGCAGACACACTTAAAACATTACAGGAAGAAATAAGAAAAACCCTAGATCTCCTTGGCACAGACCGAAATTTTCTTAATAGAGACCCAGAAACACAACAAATCAAAGAAAGGTTGGACAAATGGGATTGCATGAAGCTGCAGAGTTTCTGCATGGCAAAGGACATAGCTAGAAAGATCAATAGAAATCCCATAGATTGGGAGAAGATCTTCACTATAGCCATACAACAGATAAGGGTTTCATATCTAAAATATACCTGGAACTCAAAAATTAAATCCCTCAATAAGAAATCCTCAAAGAAACAACTGCCAGATAAATAAGTGGGCTAAAGACTTAAAGAGAAACTTCTCTGAAGAGGAAACAAGAATGGCCAATAGACACATGAAGAAATGCTCAACCTCTTTAGCCATAAAAGAAATGCAAATCAAAACAATATTGAGATTCCACCTCACCTCAGTTAGAATGGGTATAATCAAGAACTCTAACAACAGATGCTGGAGGGGATGTGGCCAGAAAGGAACCCTATTGCATTGCTGGTAGGAGTGTAAACTTGTTCAACCGCTTTGGAAAACAGTATGGAGGTTCCTCAAAAACTCCACATAGAGCTCCCCTATTACCCAGCAATCCCACTTATGGGCATTTACCCAAATGCTCACAAGCAAAACCATGCTAAGGCTACCAGCACAGCTATGTTTATCGTAGCATTATTTACCATAGCTAAGATATGGAACCAACCCAGATCCCCTCAGTAGATGAATGGATCAAGAAAATGTGATTATATATATATATATATATATATATATATATATATATATGAATTCTATGCCTCCCTCAGTAAGAATGACACTGCCCCATTTGTTGGGAAATGGAAAGACTTGGAAAAAATTATATTAAGTGAAGTAAGCCAGGCTCGAAAAAAAATAGGTCCCATGGTTTCCCTTATTTTCAATAACTAGTATATGTCTGAGACAAGCAGAAAAGGCCAAAAGCTGTGCACATATGACCATATAAGATGATGTTAAGCGAAATGAACCCCAGGATAGGGACACATTTTTTCTTATTTTACTATTAATTTTTTATTGTGAAAATACCATATAGAGGGGCAGAGGGGTTACAATGACATGAGCAAAGCAATGAGTTAATTTCTTATGAAGCATTGTTGCTTCCTCCTTTGGTTCCCTTTCCCATCCCTGCCCTCCCATCCCTACCCCCTCCAAGGTTGTAAAGTTCGTTTTTCGACATAGCATCTTGCACATCTCATTGATGCAATGGGTCCACCTGTATCCCTATTTCAACAATTTGTTTTTTCCCTTCCCCTCCACAAATTATACCAATATCAAATACAGTGAAAACAGAGGTTATGCCATGGGTGAGGGTCATACAAAGCAACAAAATAATCCTGCAGATTGCAGACCAGAGAAGGCCCAGGAACCAAAACTCTGGTATGAGTAGAACCCTGACATCCTCACTCCTTCTCAGGGAACAAAGGTGGGATGGCCGCCCCTCCCCCACCAAGGGAGATATCCATCTTTGATATTTTTTTCTTTCTTGCTATTGTTCCTAATGTATTTATAATGTACCATGTGATTTTTTTTTTGTTTTGTTGTAAGTTCCTCCCTCATAGTATAACTCCTGTTTTCACTGTATTTGATGACAGTGCCTTGCATCTCGTATATACACTTCTATAATTTGGAGAGGGGAAGGGAAAAAACAAATTGTTTAAAGAAGGATACAGATTGACCCATTGTAACAATGAAATGTACAAAACACTGTTGAAAACGACCTTTACAACTTTGGGAGGGTCGGTGGAGCATAGTTTTGGAGGTGGCAGGGAAGGGATGGTGGGGGAAATGAAAGGAGGAGGCAACAATGCTCAATACCTTCTCATGTAACTGTAACCCCTCTGTACAGCATTTTTACAATAAAAAGTGTACAAAAATATTTAAAAGAAATAGAGAAGCTAAGATATGGTACCAACTCAGATGCCCCTCATTAGATGAATGGATCAACAAAATGTGGTATATGTACACAATGGAATTCTATGCCTCCATCAGAAAGAATGACACAGCCCCATTTGTTTGGAAATGGAAAGACTTGGAAAAAATTATACTAAGTGAAGTAAGCCAGGCCTAAAGAAACATAGGTCCCATGGTTTCCCTTATTTGCAATTACTACTCTGGGACAAGCAGAAAAGGTCAGATAAGATGATGTTAGGCGAAATGAACCCCAAGTTAAGGACACAAGTGGTTTTTTCTTTCTTGCTATTGTTTTTAACATATTTATAAGATGATTTCTTTGTTGCTTTGTATGTCCCTCCCCCATGGTATAACCCCTGTTTCCACTGTATTTGATGTTGGTATAATTTGGGGCGGGGAAGGGAAAAAACAAATGTTTAAATAGGGATACAGGTGGACCCATTACAACAATGAGATGTACAAGACGTTATGTTGAAAAAGGAAATTTACAACCTTGGAGGGGCGTGGGGCAGGGTGTGGGGGGGTGCGGAATGTAGTCCTCAAGATGGGAGGGCAGGGATGGTAGGGGAAAAACAAAGGAGGCAGCAACAATGCTTGTTTAAAAAAATGTACTCATTACCTTGCTCATGTAATTGTAACCCGTCTGTATGGTATTTTCACAATTAAAAAAAACTATTCAAAAATAGAAATAGAGAAGAGAAACAAAAATCATATAAATGAGGATAAATTGTACTATTTCCATGGAACAATGAAGATGGATGAAAAAAAATCTCAATTTTTTAAAACAGAGTAATAAGACAAGAAAAAAAAACAACCATTTGAATGAAAATTAAGTGAAGTAAGAAGAGTGAGGCAAACTGAAATAGAAGACACTGAGAACGTTGAGAAGGGTCACATTGATGTAGACACAGGGATTCTGGAAAGGAAATACTTCATCTTCATTCTACTAAGGATAAATTTATCTGCAGTAATCACAGATGAATCTGGAAAATACCATACTAAGTGAAGAAATCCAGGCCTAGAAAGACAAAAGTCACCTGTTTTCTCTCATCTGTAGATCTTGCACCCAAAATTCTTAGACCCAAAATTTATATGCATGTCTCAATTTCCAATTTCTATAAAGATAGAAGTTGTATTTGACTAGGGGTACCTCCTACTCCACAATTCCCTCATCTCAAATGAATTAGTTTCATATGCAAAGATCTATTTCCATGTAAGTTTACAAGTACCAACAGTATATGTTACAGAAACCTCACAAACTGATCAGCAAAAACAAAAATAAAATTTCTGAAGAAATAATGATTTACAAGTATTTTCTGGGATTTTTTTTGTCTATGTTAATTAGGAAATTGGATTATCATTTTCTTTGCTTATGTATCCTTATCTGTTTTGGCATTTGAATAACACTGAGTTTGGCTCTACTGCTTGAGCCACAGCACCCCTTCCGGTTTTCTGGTGATTAATTGGAGATAATAGCCTCACAGACTTTCCTGCCCTGGCTGGCTTTGAACCCCAATCCTCAGATGTCAGCCTCCTGAGTAGGTAGGATTACAGGTGTGAGCCACTGGCTCCCGGCTATCCCACCTTTCATTCTATTTTACTTTTGTGTTTGTTAAGACTTGCTTTACATACTAAAATGTAGTACAGTTTTGAGAAAGTCCCATGACTTGCAGAGAAAAGTATGTGTTCTGCAGCTGTTGCATGCATTTCTCTGCACATACATGATAAATATATTCAATTTTGACTTGAATAGTCTATGTATTTACTAAAGTGAGATGTTGAAATTACCACTATTATTGGTTCTGCACCTATGATTCCTTTTAAGCCAATGGTTTTATTTTGTAAAACTAGGGACGATGGTATTTGATGTTTATATATTTATCATTTCCCTTAACCATAAAGGAAGATGTCAGGGAGGGAGAAAGAAAGGAACAAAATTAGAAAGTATTTGCACAGTAGACATACTAAGACTACCTTGAATGAGAATGGATTAAATTATCCAATTCAAATATATAAAATGACTGAATGAATTTTAACAAGGACCAATTAATATAAGATAAATAGACTCTGAAACAAAAGTAGGAAAAAAGAAGAGGTAAGAAAAGTTAGTATGTAATTATAGAGCAGTGAATTCAACAAGAAGAAATAAAAGATGTGAATATGTATATCTCCAATATTAGAGCAAAGATGAAAAGGCAGATGAAATCAATACCAGTAGGGGACTCTGAAGACCCCATTTTTTTATGGAAATATTGTTCTGACGGAAAATTGACAAAGCAAGAGTACACTTAAACTACACGCCAAATCAAGTGAATCTGGTGACAAAATATATAGATTTAAGTTTGTTTCATTTTTTATTTTGGTTGATGTACTTCCTATGCAATTTCAAATACTTTAAAGATTATTTTGCTGAGATTCAGTGATAAGTAAAACTAAGACTACTACTTTATTTGGCAAAACTGAACTAGAGAGAAATAACTGATTTATTGGCTTAAAAAGTAAATATAATAGAGCAATGTAACATCTTGTGCTTCTTTGGAGATAGTCTTTGTAGCATTGTAAACTAACACATACGTGTGCAAGCTCTATCTCAGATAAAGGTAAAGCTGACTGTATATATACAAATATGTCCTGTAACTGTTACATTTCAATATTTAATGATTATTTGTTCACCTTTAATGTTATAAAGTATACATATTCACTTAAGACTGAGTACAAATTAGTTCAATTCAGCAAATGTAAGAATTATAAACATTTTTCTCTATTGTTAAAAGCTTATTTCCATTTCACCTAACATTAACTTATCTGATCATTTCTGCTTATCTCAGACATATACTAGTAATTGCAAATAAGGGAAACCATGGGACCTATTTTTTGGGGGCCTGGCTTTTTTCACTTAATATAATTTTTTCCAAGTCTTTCCATTTCTTACCCCAAGATAAGGATTCAAATGCTTTTTCTGTCTTGCGATTGTTTCTAATATATTTATAACATTATTTCTTTGTTGCTTTATATGTCCCTCCTCCATGGTATAACCCCTGTTTTCACTGTATTTGATGTTAGTATAATTTGTGGAGGGGAAGGGAAAAAAGAACTTGTTGAAATAGTGATACAGGTGGACCCATTGCAACAATGAGATGTACAAGACTTTATGTCGAAAAATGAACTTTACAACTTTGGCCGAGGGCATGGGGGGGTGGGGGGGAGAGTGTGGGTGGACGGGAGATGGGAAGGGATGGGAAAGGGAAACAAAGGAAACAAAGGAGGAGGCAACAATGCTTGATAAGAAATGTACTCATAACCTTGCCCAGGTAAGTGTAACCCCTCTGTACGGTATTTTTACAATTAAAAAAATAAAGATTGTTTCCTTCCTTCCTTCCTTCCTTCCTTCCTTCCTTCCTTCCTTCCTTCCTTCCTCCCTCCCTCCCTCCCTCCCTTCCTCGCTCCCTCCTTTCCTTCCTTCCTTCCTTCCTTCCTTCCTTCCTTCCTTCCTTCCTTCCTTCCTTCCTTCCTTCTTTCCTCCCTCTCTCCCTCCATCCCTACTTCCTGCCTCCCTTCCTTCTTTTTCAGTTTTCTTGAAAACTTTTTTTTAACTCTGTATGCATATGCATCACAATTTAGTGGGACAAGACCAAGGGAAATTTCTAAATTATTATAAATCTATCAGATGAAATAAAAAAATACTTTTCTTCAACAAGAAACTAAAATGGATTCTTAATTAAAAATTTAAAATAGGGTAATATTTTTATTGTAATATTTTACAGAATAGTATACAATAACTCATTCCAAACATATATTGATCCTGTGACTACAATATAGTCATTTTAGAAATTTTCTTAACTGTTACATACTTCCAAAATTAATTATGAAGATATGTAGTTGTAGCCCAAGAACCTCTAATAATAACAGCATAATAATTACTTCAAATTCCCCATAATTCTTCCCTTAAATTCCATATTTACACCTACTAATTCAACTGTCAACTTACAATCATGACTCAAATAAGTAGTACATTTATTTATGACAGTATTCAATTCACAATTCTAAAAGAATTTTATTTACTACCTGAACTTTTGTAAAAATGTCCAAACAAATTTTATTTAGAACCTGAACTTCTATAAAAATATCCAAACAAATACTGATACTGTGAAACTGGAAATTGCAGTCTCAGTACAACCTATTTTCATACTCTGAATTCAATTGTCTTCTTTTTCTTTATGTGTCTATCGATTCTACAGGAAAATGCTTTTACAAAAATCAATGTGTAAAATACTTCTGCTTTATTTTTTCCCTTGTATCCTCACAAGGTTATTTGATGTGTTATTGTGAGTGCTAAGTGTCCTCAATGGTTACAGTGTGAAAGTTGTTGCTCACATTTTAAAAATAAGATGAATAGAACATCATCTTGATGCCATGAGAAAGAGTAGCAAACTTCAATCCCAGATATAATTATGCAGTATTCAAGGATGTATTTACCTGTATTAAGAAAAGATTTACTTTTGAAAAATTGCCTCTATCATTTTTACCCCATAGTTCTTAATTATTTAATCAATTTGCATCAATAGTATTTAAATCTTTCTCTCTACAATGTACTACATAGACACTATGTGCATAATGATTATTATTGAACCTTTTAAAGGAAACGTGTATCACATCATTTTAGAGAAAAGTTTGTTCAAACATTTGAGATTCTTTTGATAATTTTCTTTTGAAAAATGTAGTGATACTGTAATCAATAGACAGATTGTAAAAAAAAGTGTAAAATTCCTAACAATTAAAATACCTGTTTTTTCAGCTTTAAAGACATGTTAAAACAATGAATATTTAGAATGAAATTTCATACTTTATATTAATTTATTCATTGAAATTCCAATCTTGGGTATTTCTTTAAGTAACTGTGCATGTGAAATATGTGTTTTGTAGATATTTTTGTTTTATAAAGAGTAATTTAACATTGATAGAATCCACACAAGATTGACATTTTCAAATATATAATTAAAATCTAGGACATTTGTTGTGAGTAAAAGGTTATTCAAAATCTTGAGTTATCACAGAAGAAAATTGCAAAAAGAAATGATCCTTTCTGAAAAATCATTAGAATTTCTAGTACATTCTTTCCCTTTCTCCTCCTCATTTGCCCACTCATTTCAAGTACCCAATTTTCGGCACCTTATTTTGCTGAATTTTGATTTTGCATTCCTAAGGAGTTACATTGAGTTGTCTCTTGAATCTACTATATTTCAGTTAAATCATTTGTATGTACTTGTATACCATCAAACTTATAAGCTTATAAGATTATAAGCTAAATCTAATTTCCAAATATAAAAGAAAACATGGACATTTGGGTTCTCTGAGCCCGACTTACTTCACATAAGATAACTTTTCATAGGTCTCTCTATTTCTTTATCAGTGCTACAAAATCATTCTTTCTTATGGATGAATAACTTTTCATTTGTGTGTATGTACATTTTCTTGATCCATTCAATCATTGAGGGGTATCTGAGCTGATTCCATCCCTGCACTATGGTGAATAGGGCTGCAATAAACATGGTTGTTCTGGTGGCTTCACTGTGTTCTGGTATGTCCACAATACAAAAAGAACTTAAAATTAAATCCTCAAAAAAAACCCAATTAATAAACAAATAGACTAACAAGATAATTATAGTATTCTTAGAAGTAAAAATGGCCAGTAGACACTTGAAGAAGTGGTCAACATCTCTGGCCATAAAGAAAATCCAAATCCAAACACCATTGAGATTCCACCTTACCCTAGTTAGACTAGCTAGTGAAGACTTGGCAAAAAGTTAACCCTAATAAATCATTGGTGGGAATGTAAACTTCTTCAATCATTCTGGAAAGCAGTGCAGAGGTCCCTCAAAAAATTAAACACGTAATTACCCTAAGGTCCAGCGGCTGCACTCTTGAGAATTTATCTAAAAGATCACAAACCAGGAAAAAGTAGAAGTCTTAGTTGCTTGTTTATTTATAAGATGACTTAAACATTTCTTTCATTTTATCAGCTATTTACTCAATAGATTCTCATTCATCACAAGTATGAAGCACAATTCTGCCTGCTGAGACTCTAAATAGTAAGCAAAGTAGAAAAGATTGTCAAGTAAAACATATAAGAAAAGGTGAAAATTTTTTTTTTGATCAGTCATGGAGCTTGAACTCTGGGCTTCAGTGCTGTTCCTGCGCTCTTCAGGCGAGCTATGGCTTGATCCATAGTGCCACTTCCTGAAATTTATTAATGATATATTTTCCACAAAACGCCTTGTAATTTCTATTATTTTCTAATCCCATAAAGCTATGCAAGTATAATTGTCTTTGATATATGGTATGAAAAATTTATTTTGGAAAACCGAGATTATAAATGATTTCTGTTCATGACAATGCTAATGAACATTGTCCTGTAGAGATGATAAATCTAAATCGGAGCTTTGTTCAAGTAGATTTTATCATGTTAAAAACCTCCTTCTAATTAATCACTTATATGAAATCTTGACATATGGTCATGTATTTTTTGATGAGTGCTATGGTTTTATGGTTTAAAAATATTATTTTATAAGTTATGTATAATTTTGGAACTTATATTCGAGTGATTCTTATACAAATGCCCACACATGTTAAAAACCAAAGATTCTTACATTCTCTTCCATAATGAAAAGATATTATAAGATATTATATCATATTGTATTATATTTTCTATGATAAGAAGTCTTCATCTATATTGACATAAGTGTAAATGAAGAATATATTTCAAGTCTAGATTTCTGAACAAATCTGTCCTTTCTGAGAGACCCAAAAGTTAGAAGAATTTTCTTGTTTGCTTATACTTATTTTAATGTTGGTCTAGGGTGATAGGTTATAAAATTATTTATCTCATTTAACAGCACTGGAGTTCCTCATCAGGGCCTTGTATATACATACACTTGATATACATACATTTTGTATGTATATCTGCCCATTTTGTTTTAGCACATTTTTTTCAGGAGGTGGATTTAGACTTACTGTAATGTTCTGACCTCTGACTACTTTGTAGCTGGGATTACAGATGTACAACACAATATCTGGCTTATCTTTTAAGATAGTGGTTTGAAAACTTTTCTCCCCTGGACAGACCTTAAGTCATGATACTATTTCTTCCTCTTGTATAGCTAGGATTACAGATAAGAACAACCAAACTGCCAAATATATATTTTATATATTTCCTTTTCCTGAAAAACAGATATATACATATATATACATATATATGTATATATCCACAGATTTGATGACAAATATAGTTGAATACCCGCAGTGCAGTTTACAGACTCCAGCTGGTTATGATAAGCTTTTATGAATAGTCAATAAAACTTAATAGATACTCATTCTAGTACTTTACTCCCACAGCCACAATCAGGTAAAAAAATTATACCATTCAGAAGAAAATGTGGCATCATTTAATCATAAACCCTGACAATAAATATTACAGATATTTATTAGTGATAACTGTGAATGAGAAAAAGATGAGTGAAAACATGTTTAAGCTCAAGCAGTATGTTAATTAAACATACTGCTTTATTTATTTTGAAAATACCTGAGATCTGACCAAATCTTTTTTTATTTATGTTTCTCAATGTACATTTTATTATTTAATTACCTTGATGATTAAGCAGCTTTATAAGTGAATTTGAAGACTAATTCTGTTAAGAATGGTACATAGATTAGTTGGGTAAGATTACTACTCACTTTAGGAAATTCTACATAAAACTGGGTTTAGGTAATGAAAATACTGATCAAATAAACAAATACATGTATTAATAAATTATTTTTCTTACAATTTTAACAGATTTCTGAAAGTGGAAGTGGTTTTACTTATACTTTTCCAAAAACCTTTGAATCATGATATGCTACAGGAAACTCCAGTTCACCGAAATTTGCCAACCATTTGGTAAAATTTTTAAATATGTATAATGTTTTGTTAATCTAATTATATTTCCTCTGATATTTTGTTTTCTGTATCAAACCTTGTCTAATAAATATCTTCTATGCTTATGGGTCAGTTAAAATAAAAATAATTAAAAAGTAATTCAACCATAAATTACTGAGTACTGTAAGAGAAATTTATGTCTTGAGCATTGGTAATAGTAAGTAATCATTTTGAGATATTCAGGGTAAATTGTTAAAGCAATTTCTATTTTCAGTTTTATTTTTCATTTATTCAAGTTATTATGTCATTTCCATCCATGTACCTCACTTTTTAAACTGAGTTTCTTTGCTAATGGTTTTTATCCATTATTCAAATCTCTTTTTCCTTTTTATTATATTTACTGAGATCACCTTTAAGCTCAGAAGTAAATATGTCTATTTATCTAAACTCTTATTTGTATTAAATTTTTCTTCCTTTTTTCTTTTTCCTCTCTTTATGAATAATTTGAATATATTTTGGAAGTCACTTTTACCTACATAAATGTGTTAGAAAACATTTTATGATATTTTCATTCACTTTACATTATACAGACATCAACACTGACTACTGTCAATGTGCTACAAGTTTGCTAAATACATAGCAGTTTTTATCTTTTACACCATGTAACATTCCTCTTTGTCTCATTTATTATATAATTTTGTTTTTCTTTCCTGGGACTTGAACTCTAAGCTTTGTGCTTGCTGTACTAGATCTCTCCCAATTTAGCCACACCTTGTCTAGTTATTTTCTAAGACACTTGATTTTCTAAGATACTTTTCTACAAACATTGAAAGTCACATCAAGTAATATAATAATTTCTTTCCAACCATCAAATATAATGATGACTTAAGATTCCTATCTTTATCTTCTCTTTCTGGGCAGAGAATTTTATTTCACCATATTTTTCAGGAAACATCTAATAACAAAGTAATCTTTTAATTTCTTTCTACCTGCAAATATATTGATTTTTTATTCATCCCTGAGTGTCATTTTTGCCAAATATAGAGCTTGTAGATATAGAATTTCCCAGGTTTTTTTTTTATTAGCATGTAATAGTTAGCCCTACAAACAGCTTGAAGAAAGTATTATTGGTGTCGCAACTCATTTTACATTTCTATTTTGTTAGGTCTTCCATGCTGATCTTCGGTCTTTTTAAATCTTTTTTTTTCTTTTTTTATTGTGAAAATATCATACAGAGGGGTTACAATTACATGGGCAAGATAATGAGTACATTTCTTATCAAGCATTGTTGCCTCTTTCTTTGTTTCCCCTTCCCATCCCTTCACTCCTCCCTCCCCCACCCCGTGCCAAAGTTGTAAAGTTCGTTTTTCGACATAACAAATTGTACATCACATTGTTGCAGTGGGTCCACCTGTATCCCTATTTAAACGATTTGTTTTTTTTCCCTTCCCCTCCACAAATTATACCGACATCAAATACAGTGAAAGCAGGGGTTATACCGTGGGCGAGGGACATACAAAGCAACAAAGAAATCATCTTATAAATATGTTAGAAATAATCCCAAGAAAGAAAAAAAACATTTGAATCCTGTCTTGGGGTTCATTTCGCCTAACATCAACTTACCTGATGAAGGACCTCTATGATGAAAACTTTAATAACCTGAAAAAGGAAATACAAATTAGAGTAGTATGAAGAAATAGCATTTTTGAAACAATTGGAAATAAAGCAAGATACAAGTTCCTATAAACAAAGAACCTTCAAATTTTAAATTTATGAAAAAATATGAATTCTCTTTCATTCTATGTATTTCCTGTTGCTTGTCTTTAATATTGATTTTCTACTTATAGGCTCTCTAATGAGCTGAGATTCTCCTAAAAGAATACACATTTTTGTATACATGCAGATATGAAAAAAAAATCATGGTATCTGAAGAGGGAACGAAAATTCTTTTTTTTTTCTTTTTTTATTGTGAAAATACTGTACAGAGGGGTTACAATTACATGGGCAAGATAGTGAGTACATTTCTTATCAAGCATTGTAGCCTCCTCCTTTGTTTACCCTTCCCATCCCTTCCCATCCTCCCTCCCCCTCATCCAATCCTCCCCTCCCCCAAGTTGTAAAGTTCATTTTTGACATGACAACTTGTACTTCTCATTGTTGCACAGGTCCACCTGTATCCTTATTTAAACGACTTGTTTTTCCCCTTCCCCTCCACAAATTATACCGACATCAAATACAGTGAAAGCAGGGATTATACTGTGGGGGAGGGACATACAAAGCAACAAAGAAATAGTTTTATAATTGCGCTAGAAACAAATGCATGAAAGAAAAAAAACATTTAAAATACATATCTTAGGGTTCATTTTCCTAACATCACCTTATCTGACCTTTTCTGCTTGACTCAGACATATACTAGATATTGCAAATAAGAGAAACCATGGGACCTGTTTCTTTGGGCTTGGCTTACTTCACTTAATATAATTTTTTCCAAGTCTTTCCATTTCCTAACAAATGGGGCAATGTCATTCTTTCTGATGGAGGCATAGAATTACATTGTGTATATATACCACATTTTCTTGATCCGTTCATCTACTGAGGGGCATCTGGGTTGGTTCCAGATCTTAGCTATGGTAAATAATGCTGCAATAAACATAGTTGTGCTGGTAGCTTTAGTGTGGTCTTGTTTGTAAACATTTGGGTAAATGCCCAAAAGTGGGACTGAATTCTTAGAGGCAAGAAAAAAAGAAATAAACAAGGAAAACAAAAATTCCCAAGCTCAAAAATCCCCAAACTTTGACTATTCATAAATCAAACAGCAATGCACAATTATAATAATCTAATCTAGAATAGGAACAGATGCTTCCCCTTAGAAAGGTTCTGTGGTGTAATAGCCAAGTAGTCTAAAACCTGTCTCAAAGACTTTCTGCCTATATCTTCATCCCTTGAAATCAATTTTTTTCTTAGCTGACTTTTAATACTGCCACTTTCCACCTGCTGGCAAGTTATAAGAAAGGAGAACTAATACTTAGGTCAGCATTCCTAAGAGTTTGTTATGACAAACTCCCCTTTCTTTCAGAATAACATTTTTATTAATTGTGTGACTGATTAATACAAATTAGCAGGTGCTGGTATCTCATACCTGTAATACTAGCTACTCAGAAGGCTGAGATGTGAGGATCATGGATTGAAGCCAATCCAGGCAGGAAAGTCCATGACACTCTAGTCTTCAATCAACCACCAGAAATCCAAAAGTGGCCTGTGAGTCAAAGTGGTAGAGCATTAGCCTTGAGCAAAAGAGCTTAGGGATAGTGCCCAGGCCCCCAGTTCAAGTCCTACAATCAACAACAACAACAAAGTTAATACAAATTAAAACTGACAAGTGCAGCAAATTAAGCACAATTTGGATAACTTTGAGGGTCAATGATAGATTCCAAGAAGCTGTAACCCCTATACACAACCACCACTTTTTTACTCTTAATTGTGACAAACCACTTACCTGAAGAAGTTTATTGGCAGAATCTAAGCAAACAGGAAAATACAGTTAGATGAATTTTGTGGAAATTTTTTGTGATAGAAATGGATTGTTTTTTAACATGTGCAGTTTCATATCTATTTTGAATTAGTTTTTTACAGGAAGACATTGAAACCATCGAAGGTCTCAAGTGTTTAAAGACAGGTTTAAAGATAGGTGGGAAAATGATGGACAAGGCGATACTGATCAAGATGCACTACACTCATAAACGATCATATTGAATTGTAACTCCTTTGTACAACTACTTACAGATAATAAAATATATATTAAAAAAAAAACAGATGATGGTCTTATTTGTACAAATTAGCTTCATGTGTATTGTTTATTCAATTGACAGATTTGATAGAACAAGTTCTTTTTTTATTTTTATACTCATTTAAACATAAAATGTAAAATACAAAAATGAAGTTTGAAATCTACAGATTCATCCTTTTTTCCGGTTTTGTCTTCTGTCAGCCATCTTGCTAATTGGCTTAGTAAGTAGCCTAGATATTTTTCAACACATATTCAATATTGACTTTATTATTTTTAAAGTTATTAGAAGTGGCTTTTCCATCAAAATTCTCTCACTTGGTTTTATTCTTATCATAACCATGCTACAAATTAGAGTAAAATAAGCAAATTGAACCTTAATTAAGTAAATCATTGAACTCTAAAAAACAGACTTTTGGAACACTTCTGTGATTTCAGAAGTACAAAATAAAGGTTAAAATCACTAAAAGGCAACACAAATTACCTGGGTGTTGTTGGTTTATCCCTGTCATCCAGCTATTCAAGAGGTTGAATCTGATGATCAAGTTTCAATACCAGTCTCAACATAAAAGTACATGAGACTCTTATCTAAAATTAACAAGCAAACAGGTGGAAGTAGAGATGTGGCTCAAGTGGTGGAATGTCAGTCTTGAGTGAAAAAAAACAAGTAACAGTGGGAGGCCTTGTGTTAAAGCCCCTGTATTGGTATATTAAATAATTAATTAACCATGAATAGCAATTCAAATTAAAGCAATTACAATTACAGTTGATTATATCTTAGCAGTAAATATAAATGCTAAAAAAGAAACTAATGAAATAATTCTTAAAGTGAAAATGAGCTTCTTGACCTGTTCTGTTGCACAGTGGTCCTGAATGTCTGAATTTTTTAAGCTTAATGTGATATTAGCTGAACTTTTCACTGAGAAAATCAATATGTATAAAATAAAGGTTTACATTTCAGAGTAAATTCTGTCATTATTAGCAAACACAGAAGTCACGTTTTAAAAGATGCTGACAGTCAGAAATGAAGGAATTTAGATTAAAGTTATCTATCAAGAAGTCTGAAGGAAAAAAAAAAACATGCTAGAGCATCCTGTATAACTAACCCCACTGTGTCCATGTGCATTTTACGATTTCATTGGAGTTATCAGAATTCCTTAGAAAAATAAGTATTTAAGAATACTAAATATGGTTTGGGAGCATCTAAATATTCTCTGTAAAATAGACATTGTTTTCAGGATTAAAATCCCATCCTTCAGGTCAAGATTTTGTTTGCTTTGTTCTTTTATTCCAGTTTGTATACCTAAAATGTTTTCTTTCACATGGACATAGCACCTAGGGATTTGCTTTGCGTATTAGTTTGGAGAGAATGTATTATTAATTATTTTCTCTGCCTATTTCAAGTGACTATATTTTGTGTTTGAAAGTTTGGTAAATCAATTTTTAAATATCTCTCTTCTTTGTCCAGTTTCCTGGGATCCTGAGACCCTTGTGCCAACTTCCAGCCCAGCTTGCGTCAGAATAGCTGAGTTTCAATCCATGGGGGAAAAATGATAGTTTGCAATGGAAACACTGATATGGCTGTAATGATAGTCATGTTATAATACTCCATTTTACTTACTGATTTGAACCCAATGGACTGAGAAACAGTTGGTAGATAACTTAATCTGTTTCTTGTCTTTTAGTCAGGATATCACATTCATTCTTCCTAGGATTCTATATTCCATTTAACACTTTTGAATCCTTTTCCTCCTTCATCTACTCCTTTATCTCTGACTTACGACATTTACTCCAGACAAATCTACTTGTGTTTATTCTGACTAGCTTCAGTGAAGATTAAAAAATATCAGCCGTTCCCCTGAAACTCAGTAATTATGACAATGATTCACACAATCCTAAATTTACTCTCTCCCTTTTTCCTAACACTTGACAGGTTCATCTCACTTTTAAAACTAGATCTAAACTTTGTGTGTTTCTTTTCTTATAGATCTAAAGTAAACTATCACTGGGGAACTCTGAAACAGTCATGCACTGAATTGATAAGGGAAGATTCTTATTCCTATCGGTACCTAACTGCATTGAATATAAATAGATTCACATTAAATTCAAAGCTAGTTAAGTCCATAACAAATTGAAATAGGTACATCTCAGCTTAAGTATCTAAGTGCTTGTCATATGTCTGAGTATAGAGACAAGCCTTTGTAGCAAATGCCATCCTCTTTTATGAGATTCTAAATGCAGATAGAATGTGGCCATATAATTTTAGTACAGCTAGATAAGGTAATTATAGAAAAAACTAACAAAAAACTTAAAATTTGCTTTGGAAATAGGCTTGAAATATTTTTATATGTTTTTTATTGTAAAAGTACTGTACAGAGGGTTAACAGTTACATGAGTAAGGTAATGAGTATATATCCTATTGAGTGAGGCTTGAGATTTATTCATGTGCATGCAGAGTATTCTTCACAAACTCTGCTCAGTTGCATGAAGGTGTATATCAATACATAATCAGTATCTTTGATTGCAAATAGAAAACTGGCTCTGGTTATCATAGGCCAACTGACATTTGTTGGAGGACTAGTAGATAGCACATTGGGTCAGAAAACAACTGGAGAACCAGGCTTGAGAAACAGAAATACAAGTAAGAAATGTAAATCCAAGGACTGAGATAGAATCTCTTTTAAAGATGCTGCTACAACAGCCTCCACTAACACTTAAATTGTGCCTCCAGTTCTGCATTTTTTTTTTTTTGCTGATACTGGGGCTTGAACTTAGGACCTGAGAGCTGTCTTTAAGCTTCTTTATTTGCTTAAGGATAGCACTCTATCACTTGAGCTATATCTCTATTTCTGGCTTTTCCGGTACTTAAATGGAGTTTAGAGTCTCACTGACATTTTTCTGTCCAGGCTGGCTTCGAAACGGGATCCTCAAATCTCAGCCTCATGAGTAGCTAGGATTATAGGCAACATTCAGCCAGTTCTGTTTCTGTTTTATTTTTGACATGATATCTTATGAACTTTTCTGCCAGCACTGGCTTAAAGTACAGTCCTTTAGATTTCAGCCTCTAGAGCATCTAGAATTACAGGCTTGATCCATGAGTGTCTGGCTTGAAACTAGTTTTGATGATGAAATAATAATCCTCACATTTTCATCATGGAATTGTTGATAGAATTTTAGATAGACCTACAAAGTAAAAAAGAATGTCATTGTCTGTGATCTTAACTCCTCAGGAGGCTGAGATCTGAGGATCATATTTCAAAGCCAGCCTGGGCAGGAAAGTCCATGAGACTCTAATCTCCAATAAACCACTAGAAAACCGGAAGTGGTGCTTCTCTAAGATATATTTTACAATCAAATTTATCTTAAAAAAGATAGACTTTTGTCCTGAATATAAGTCTCACTCTGTTGTAAATTTGTAGCAATGACCAATGTGCATTTTTATTGGAGAATTTTTTCACAATTTTGGGGGATTTTGATGCATATCTAAGTAAGTTTTACATATCAGTTTATCTTCTTCTAAATAATTTTAGGATGAACATAACTGAGATTTGTCCTTTACCTTTCTTCTTTTTTCATTACTGTCCTTTTCATATTTAGATTATCTTGTGAGGGAAAGATTCAAATGTAAACATTTTACCATCCTATGAGAAAATACTGAAAGACCTTGGATTATTTTACTAATTATTCAAATAATCATTTTTCAATTTATAAACAAGACAATAGAACCTGTTTTCAGTATCGATGAGAAATATAATAGTAACCAGTAGTATTCCATAATACTAGTTATGGTCTGAATATATTCCATATAGCATTTTTCAGTCTCATACTATGAAGCAAGAATTTCCTTTGTCCCAACTATATACCAGTCTAGATATCAAGAAGTATAATATATTCTGTGGTATAGATTAATTTGTATGGGTATCATTATAATTGAAAACCCTGGGAAACGTGTTTTATATGAGTCACAATGTTATCACAGAGAAAATAATGCTAAAATAATACCATAAAATATTTTCATTTGAACCACTCTGTAAAGCATCTTTACAATAAGATAAAAAAAATTTTAAAAATCATTTGTTGCCAGAAGCATGAAATGTGCTCCCATATATTTCCTACTGGATTTTGCAAGAATAAACAGAAGAAAAGCCAGCAAGTATTTTTGACAGTCCAAGTCTGTGCACCACATCTGAATTTATTACTCACAATTCATTATACTGCTAATAAAAGCAGTATAAAATACTATCTTGTCACATTAAATCTGCAATGGAAATCTTGCTATATTTCAAGAAATGATTTAACATTTTATTATTTTAAATATTGTGATAGAAGGTTTACCATTATTTCTGTGAGCTATGAACTAAATATTGATTGGGTTAAAGTTGCAAAATTAACTTCATGAGAATAAGAATTTCAAAATTTTATAGTACAAAAGCGCATTCTCTGCTTAGGTGCCTTCTGACTAAATCAGTATAGCACAGCTCTGGCTCAGGATAGTGCATTAATAAGTATGAGTCATCCAGAGACACTTCCAACAGTCCAGACCATTTCACTTTGAAACCATGTCATAAATGTGCTAAATACTTTAAAAAGTAAAGAATCAAATAAGTGACAAAGTCATGCTCTTGGGGGTGGGGGGTTGTAGTTGAGGAAGTGAGAGGGAAGGGATGGTGGGGGAAAAACAAATGAGGAGGCAACAATGCTGTATGAGATGTACTCAGTACCTTGCCATGTAACTGTAGCCCCTTTGTACAGTATTTTTACAATAAAAACTTAATGAAAAAATAAATAAAATAGCTATTTAAAATGTCAATAAGATAATAGATTAAGCTGAAGAGAAAAGCAATCTTTTATATTGTAGTAAGTCATGAAATTGATGTTTTTTTATTCTTTAGAATTTCTGCAAATGGCAATGAATGATAGAGGGTTTCATCTAGAGTCTAAAAGTATTGTATGTATGTAAAATGAAAACACTTTCAAATATCCTCAATTACTATTAGAAAATTATTCCTCTTTTTCTCATAAGACTGTTACTAATATACCAGAATGTATTAAGAGATAACATTGGAACTGACAGCTTGTTTACATATGTGGAATTATGGTTTAAGTGGAATAATGTTTTGAATTTAACTGTTTTTCTTTAATCTCATGTCTATTCAAGTCTCTCTTGATGCCATGAAAGAACCTTTTATTGTATAAAATACAATATAAAATAAGAGACATATTACTGGAGAAAATGCATTTTCATACCTCTTCTATCATGTCTTAAATATATCTATTTTTAGCCATGACCATTAGCAAAAGAGAAGAAAATCTCTAGAAAATAAAAAAATTCTCATATATTTTTGAGAATGTTTTTTAAATGCTCATATTACCAGGTAATACCAGAAAAATAAATCAAGTAAATCCACTCAATATTCAGATCTATAAAAGTTTACCCTCTGACCTTGTCCTCACACTGTTTCTCCAAATATTAATTTCACTTTATCATATCAATTTCCTGGTCAATATATTACTGTGGATATGTTAAGTCAGGTCCAGAGAGAAAAAGACACTTTTTTCTCATGTATAAAAGCTAGAATTAATTTATAAGTGTACAAGTAAGCACATACTGTATCCTATGCAAGTTATACAAATGTACTGACCAAAATATGGTATATGCAGGAGAGAATTCAAGTGGTGTAGAACTAACTCACAGTCTAACGGAATGAACACAAGGAAGCTGGTACTTGAGTTGGGAGGGAGACGGGATGGGGTAGAGAAATGAAAAGAGGAAGGAGAGGGAATGCAGTTATAATATTCAATGTATACCCAATGAAACTAGGAATATTGAAAGGAGTGATATTGTTCAAGATATACTATATATTAAAAGCTGATTTATTGAATGGTAGCTCCCGTGTACAACTACTTACAGATAATAAAATATATTTTTACAGATAATAAAATATATTTTTTAGAAAAGAGGAAAAGGAACAGTTTGCTTCATCTGAAAGGTATTAAGTGATTCTTCTTAGTCTGGGATTTCTGAAATAGGTCATGAAGAAGAAGATTTAAAAGTACTTGGTAGAGTTTCCCTTAAGATTCTGCTGTGGAGCTGTTACACAGAATCAACTTTTGACTTTGGTGTGTGTGAATAACTGGTGTGTTATATGCTTCTGTTTCATATGATCAAATGAGAGTATACTGGTGAAATTGAATAATGTTGCATTAAAATATTTTACATTCAAATGATGCATTAATAAATATACATTTAAAGTTTCCATCAGTTTTTTCAAATATAAAAATTTCATCAGTGTCAGCTATTACCAGGCTGAGAATTCAGTGCATGACATAATCACATGTTAAGAATGTGCATCATTGTCCATTCGTGACCACTCAGGCTTGTCTCTGAGAGATATGCTCATCTTGCACTTTCATCTTTACGCATCATCTTCCACCGAAACTAACCCAGTTTCCTCACACACAAAAAAAAGGATAATAAATAATAAGAATTAGATTTAGCCGGGGACTGGTGGCTCACGCCTGTAATCCTAGCTACACAGAAGGCTGAGATTTGAGGATCGCAGTTCAAGCCAGTCCAGGCAAGAACATCCATGAGACTCATCTCCAATTAACCACCAGAAAACTAGGAGTGGTGCTGTGGCTCAAATTGTAGAACACTAGCCTTGAGCTGAAGAGCTCAGGGACAACACCCAGGCCCAGGGTAACACCCAGGCCCAGGGTTCAAGCCCAGGACCAGATTAAAAAAAAGAAAGTAGATTCAACATGCACAGTAGAATAATCAAACAGATTTTCACTTCCCAGTCACTGGCAAACTTCAAGCTTCAAATTTTATTGAATTTTAGTTATCATGTTTGGCTTTATTCAAAGTACTATAAATCATTTTTCTAGGAAATGATTGGGTAGCAATTAGCCAATCAAGTTTATCAGTGACATGCCTGCATATATATTCAAAATTTTCTTATCATATATTTCAGAGATATGCAAAAGTATAAAGAAGTTCCAAATTTATACTTAGTGCATTGGGAGTCTTGAATACTTCAACCAGGCTTTGGAAAACAGAGCTTTTCCTTTAAAAACTGCTGTGATAATAATTTACACACAGCGACAAGTAACTGCAAGTCCAGTGGCTTTCAGTGTGGTTGGAGAACACTGGGTTCCCCTAGGAATTTAGAGTCATTTTGTGAGTTATTTATGCTAGTCAGTTGTATGTCACTCTGACCAAACATCTGACATTAACAAGATAAAAGAAGAAAGAATTTATTTCAAGTACTCAGTCTGTAGTCGGCAGGATGTGTTTGCTCCTTTGGTTATGGAAGAGACTGAACATCTTGCCATGGAACCTGTGGAGGAGGAAGAGGGAGGCTGCGTTGTCCTTAGGGACAGACAGCAGGGAGGAAGAGACAAAGGACTAGGTATAAGATTTAAAATACTTCTACTATGACCTACTACTTGCAGGTAGTTTCCACTTTCTAAATTTTCCACCACCTTCCAAAATACCTGAGCATTCCGCATTCAGCATTCAGCACATGAGCCGTGGGTGGAAGTTATATATTCAAACCACAACATTCTCCTTTTTCACATAATATCTGTAAGGATAGTTTCTCTTCAAATATTTCAAACATTCAACTATATATTATACCAGCTTAAATAAAGCAGCAGAAACAGTAAATAATAGCTGTTTCTCATATTTTTCCCATCTAAGCCTCATGTCTTAATTTACTTGGGAAACATAATCACGATGACAACAGTGCCACATAAGGGGTACAGATGTTTATAGTAGTAATTTTTCTTTTTGCATTGCATTGAAAAATTCACCTTACTCTGTAAATGTATGTAATTCAGTTTGTCCATCATTTTGAAGAAAGAAAAAACAACACAATTTATAGAGAAGAACCAAAGTGTTGACTGTATATAGGATTATTGAATTGCCAAGGAAGACCCACTAAACTATAAGACTATTAAACTACAAAGCTTCTTGTTTCAAACACTAAAATTAAATCCAAGATTGACTCATAAAGTTGTTCCAGTTCCACTCTGCAAGATACAGGAAAGGATCTTTCTACAACAATAAATGATGAGGGAAAATCTACTTTCACTTTTTAAAAAGTATTTTATTATCTTTAGATAGTTGCACAAAGGAGTGGCTATTTAACAAAGCAGCATATAAATACAAGAGTTTTGATCAATGTCACCCCTTTCAACATCCTCACCCATCCCTCACAACACCTCCCTCATTTTTCTTAATTTTGTAGAATATATTTTAAAGAAAGAGGAAAATAGTTTTGTGTTTTTAAAAACTTCTTTCCCCCAGTTCTGCGTTCCTGATCCTACGCATAGGTTGCAAACTTTTAATGTGAATTATTTACTAATAACCAAACAAAACAATTTTCAAATTTTGAAATAACCAATGCTTTTGCTGCAGTTCTAAATGGTTTTGTATCATGTTTTTTCCCCTTTATTTCTCCACATTCAATACTTGTTCTAGCCTTTATTATTTTTTCACTGCTATGTTCTGGTACTGTTAAGTTGCTTTAGAGTACCTATTTCTATGTCACACTGTTGCCTGGCTTTAATATCCAACAGATATCTAAAAAGTCTTAGTAATAATTACAAAGTGACTCATCTCATTTTCCATTTTTGGTGACTTAATTACCTAATTTTCCAAGGTAAATTCTAGTGATGATAGCTCTTCTATTTTCAAGCAGTGAATTGACATCACAGTAACAATGTTTGACTAAATTGATAAATCTTTGTTATTCCAAAATACAATGATGATTAAAGGTTGTTTACTTTTGCTATAGATTTTTGCCACTTTCTCCAACTAGATTACTGTTTTAAAGTTAAAATATTGTTTTAAAGTTAAAATTATTTCCAAACCTATGTTTTATAGACATGTAATGTTTCATTCAATTATATTGATCATCACTTCATGGCAATGGTGCCATGAAGTAAAGAATATACTTTGGGAAATATACTTTGGGAAATATATTTTGGAATATACTTTGCCATGGCTGTAAAGAATATACTTTGGGAAAGACCATGGATTTTAGATTATTATTGTGATTTTTGATTTATATATTAAAGATAGATTCTTTTAATTCTTTTTGTATATTTGGTACCTAGAGCTTTCCAGTATTGACATGAAGTAAACCCATGAAAACTTCTGATTCTAGAGAAACATCTTACCGTGTTTCAGATATTTTTAGTTTTGATGTCATTACCATCTTCTGAAGCCTTTTTTCCTTATAAAGGTGATTTACAAAGCAGTTACAGTCATAAAGTCACATAATGAGTACATTTGATTTTGAATAGCATCATCCTGTCCCTCATTTTCTCCCAGATTTTTCCCTCCACACCTCACTTTTCCCCAAGTTATACAGTTCATTTCCAATATAGTGTCTAGTGAGTATCACTGTTTAGTTAGTTTACTCTTTGTCCCACTGTTTCTGTGCATTCCTTCCCCCTCCCCAAATCAGATCAATTTACATACAAGAAAAAGCGTACAGAAATCAAAAACAAAAAAGGACAAAAAAACCGAGGGGAAAAAAAAGAACTGAAAACAGTACAATAAAAAAAAACAACTTGTTTCCATTTCTTGGAGTTCATTTTGATAAGCATCATTTTATATGATCTTATGGACATAGCTGTTGAGCCCTGTGATCCTCTCCTAAAAATAAGCTTCTTTGTTCTCATTGTGTGAATGTTTAGAGTGCTGTTTAAGTAATCATGTCCAAGTGTAAATTTTGTCATTTACTATTCGTTGGGTTTACTTTTAGATTTATATACACATTCCAATTATTACAAAGAAACTAGGAAGCTTATGTGTCTTTGGGTCTAGCCTCCCTCACTTAATATAATTTTTTAAGTCTTTCCATTTCTTTATGAATGTGACAATGTCATTCTCTCTGATGGAAGTATAGAATTCCATGTGTCTATATACCACATTTTCTCAATCTATTTGTCCATCATCCACTGCTCTGGGTCTTCTTTTGAATGTTTGTCTCTATTCTTTATGAAGTATGAGAATACTGGATACTGTCTGAATGAGGGATGTATATGTAGTTCACTGGTAGAGGATTTGTACAATGACCTAGATTTAATCCCCAGTTTAGTTACAGAGACAGGGACAGAGAGAAATGGAGATTTCTCAAAACATCTGTACCTACCAAAATAGAGAGCATTACAATGATTTTTAGAAATAATTGAGTAAATGAAAGTATGTTGAACTGTCTGTTAACTCTTTTTTTTTGTTTTTGCCAGTCATGGGGCCTGAACTCGGGGCCTGGGCGCTGTCCCTCAGCTCTTCAACTCAAGGCTAGTGCTCTACCACTTGAGCCACAGCGCCACTTGTGGCTCTTTCTGCTTATGTGGTGCTGAGGAATCCATCCCAGGGCCTCATGCGTACAAGGCAAGCACTCTACCACTGAACCACCTTCCCAGCCCCAACTCTTACTATTCATTTTATATCATTTAATTTGTCCACATAGTATCCATTTCAATAACCAGTACCCCAGTCCTAAAACCACTTCACTCAGCTGCAGCTTCAACAGGTCTCTGTGCTTCATCTTCTTTGACAAATGTATATGTTTACCAGCTCCTTGTTGACAATTGACACCACACACGTTTTTAAGCTTATAACCTTATGGAAACCCACCTTTCTGATGTTTCTTTGTGGGTTTTTTTTTTTGTCTTTTTGTTTTTACCTTAAACATCTGCGCTTTCCCAACATCATGTCTCTGGATGCATCAGAATTTCTAGTCATTTAAGCCATCATCACCTTAGAATCCTTGTGCTAGATTTTTCTAAAGCCTGCCATGCTCTTGCTGTTTGCATAGCTCAGCCCCTCTCAAATTTCACTCAACTGTTTCCTTTTACTGATGGGATGCCTCACAGTGATAGAGATGTACATATATAATTTATTTGTTCTAGTGTTATTACATATTCTTTATACTATGCAACTTTTCTTATAAAATACAAGCTCAATAATTTTAGTCACTGCAATATAGAGCAGTATATGATATTTGGTAAACAACAAACATTTGTACAACTAATGGTGAAAGAATTATTTTTAAATCCAAATTACTGAACATGAGAGAGAATGCATATCTTATGGTATATGGTATTTTTTTAACTTACTCCTATGTATTAACAAATTGTAATTATGCATATTTGGGAAAAACAAAGTTGTTCTATTATTTTTAATGCAATGCCTGATGACTCAAGCCAACTAATGTATATTACTTAATGTTAACTATCACAGCTCAAAATTTTACTTTTAACTATATTTTGATTCCGAATATTGGCATAGAACTGAACAATATGGAATAATTTACGTCTCTGGCACCAAGCAAAAATGTTCAGTGTATTTCCCAATTCAGAACTATGCCAGAATAATCACTTATAATAAAAAAAAACCCTCTATTTCTAAATGACTCATCACATTTAAATCACAATATACTACAGTATTATTTTAAGAATATCTTTGTTAACTTGAGCATATAAGTGAACAATCTTCTCCATATCACTATGTCAATAGCTATGGTATATACTAATATGTAATTATTTGAATCAAACTTTTGAAATAAGCATCCTTTAGCAAATTTTCAATATTGCTATTTCATGTTGAGTACCAGATGTCAGAAGAGTTGAAAACATGTTTATTTTGGTCTCTTGGTCCTTCAAGATTTTTCTGACTCAATATCTTCTCCATCTTTCATGGATATGTTATTTAGCCTCATTGAGTGAATAGCTCTGAGCAATCTGCATACTTCAAAAAGAAATGATTTGGCCACCTGCATTTTTGGAAATTTGTAAAAAAAAAAAAGCTATAGAAATATTTCTAAGGAGGAAATATCAATAAATAATATATTAAAGATTTTGGATCTCTGAGGAATATGGAGCCTCATTAAGGTGCAACTTTCTCACAGAGACAGCACTGAAGCGAGCAGTTAGGTAATTTAATGTGACTTCTCATTTCAAGAGAAATAGTACAATATACTTTGCAATTTCCAAAGAATAAGCTCAAATTAGTTTAGATTCTTAATATTTCTCTGTTTCCCTTTACCTCCTACCTATCTGTATGTCAATACTGCATTAATAGACTTGCATTACAATAGGAAGGTCATGTCTAAATTCAAGAGTTATTTCTTCAAATTATCAGCTGAAATTTAACAGAGTTGACAAAGCTAATTAGAAATAAAGTTTAGAACTTACACTAAAGTCTTTGTCACCCAAGGTTAAATCTTAAGTTATAAATCCATTGTCAT
>NW_024870817.1:11970000-12005000 GCF_019054845.1 Dipodomys spectabilis
GCTCATGCCTGTAGTCCTAGCTAGTCAAGAGGCTGAAATCATGGTTTGAAGCCAGCCTGAGCAGGAAAGTCATGAGACACCTATCTGTAATTATGCAGCACAATAAAGCAGAAGTGGAGCTATGGCTCAAGTGGAAGAGCACTGGACTGGAGCAAAAAAAAAAGACTGGAGCAAAAAAGAGCTCAAGGACAGCACTCAAGCCTCGAGTTCAAACTCCCAAATCAGCGTACACACACACACACACACACACACACACACACACACACACACACGCACACGCGCGCACACACACACACACACACACACACACACACACACACACACAGAGGCAACTGAATATTTATTATATTAAGGAAGAGCACCAAAAAGCCAAACAATGTTCATTTAAATCATACAATAAAAAGTAAGTAGCTATACATAGTGATTTATCAGAAATAGCTTGGTTCATCCTATTTTCCCACTGTAGTTATTTATGCCGTAATCTCTCTTCCAAGTCTCAATTCGGCAGACAGATTATTAGAACTCTAGGGAATCAAATGATTGTATTAATAGGAGAAAACCATATCTCAGTTTAGGGAATTGGTCTAGAGGTGGTTCCTGTTGTCCTGTGTTAGAAGAATATGCTGTGGCTTTCAGCGGTTGATGATGGAAGCAGGGCTTCGTTTCTTAGAATCATTCTTTGAATTGCTTCTCTGTCTGTCCATCCATGGCCACAAAATCCACTGCCACAGTCCTCCCAGTGCTGACGAAAACTATATGATATTTTTTGTCCGGTTTTCTTCCTTCCTATCTGTTTTATATACCTCCATAATCACTTCAATTTATAAAACTTCAAGTGAAATGTATCTGAGAAATCATGAATTTTTTCATGTTACAAATGTCCTTAATTGTGTATTGGTATAAACCTCAGAAA
Source organism: Dipodomys spectabilis (assembly GCF_019054845.1). Lineage (NCBI taxonomy): Eukaryota > Metazoa > Chordata > Mammalia > Rodentia > Heteromyidae > Dipodomys > Dipodomys spectabilis. The sequence goes on from NW_024870817.1 coordinate 11,970,914, forward strand.
AAAAGATAACCAATATAATTATAGTAATTAGCAGTAATAATCACAAGAATATATTTCAATAATTATCAGAATATTAACTGTTTTCCCATATTTACTTTCATTTATATAGTTACAAACCTTGAGTTTCTTCAAACATGATGAAGCTCCAAAAATATAAGAATATGTTTTGGCTTCAACCCTTAGTTGCTACAGAATATCAGTTAATGTATATTTGATCTAGTCATTGATTTCCAACAGATATTGTACATCTTCCTAACTGCTTCTCATGATGTGATGGGAGAATTAACATGATAAAAATGAGTAAGTTTACAGATAAGACCTTGCTCCACTGTTGGAAAATTACTTGCTCAAAACTTGCCAGAATAACTCTGCTTTAGAGTTCTTCTGGAAGTACATCACTCATCTGTATAAGATGAAGGTCTAGCTCTTAGTTGAATCCAATAAATGAAATTACTTTATCATCTTCTGGGTATGACCTGGCAGAACAATGTTTTTATTATTAAATTATATAAAGAAAAACAATATAGTTATAAGTTAACATTATAAATATTGAAGAATAGTTATTATAGCAAGGATTAAATGAATGAAATTCCATACAGAAAGCTTCCAAAGATAAATTGAGCTAAGCGGCAATAGGTAAAGATTTAGAATCAATAAATATACAAGCACATAAAAACACCAAAATAAAGCAAAGAAAAATACCTTGTCCAAAAATTAAATCATTGTTTCAAGGAAAAAAGCTTTAGGGATAGAGTTAAATTCCATGTAAAGGTTTAGTTTATTCTCAAGATATTTTCTAGAGTTTAAAATTATTGTGTTTGGAAACTGGAACACTATGCTAAGATTTCTAAAGAACAGATCTCAAAGCTCCACATTCTTCTAGGCTTGAGGAGAACTCACACAAGATGTTTCCTTTTGTAAGCTTCCTAGACTCATTAACTTCCAGGAGAAGATTGAGGTTGATTAAAACTGCAAAAGTTCCTAAATTGCTGCTGTGGCCATTTGGGCTAACCTGATCTGTCACTCATCCAAAATGCCTTAAAAAGAAATAATTTTACTCAGAGTATATAAAGGATAAGGAAATTTTCATCATCGGTAATGAAAATAGAAGGATCAGTAAAACTGTACAAAATGATCTCAAAAGAGCCTATTCAGATTGATAATACATGTTTGTGAATAATGTTTCATTTTATGCAAATGAAAAATACATTAAGAGATCACTGTATAATCCTTAAAATCACTATAACTAAAGACAAAGTAATGAAAAGTGTTGACAAGCATGTGATATAGTCCAATCTCTTAGCTATTGGTACAGAGGTGAAGTCTTGGGTAATATCTAAGAAGTTGAACATCTGTACATCCCTAGTACTCACCAAGTACACTTACGGGTTTGTTGCATCTAGAAATAAGGACTACCCTCCCACCAAACATGGGCTCAAAAACTCCCATGGTTCTGATCTCCATATGGAAAGGACTCATCGTCACTATTTGTGTAATATATTAATAAATTATTATATATTTATCCAAATACATTCCTTAAAATAATAATGAGCAAATAATAATGGTATGAATTAAATAAGCCACAAAAGAATACGTAATATGTTATTATACTATATGAAAGAAAAATATTGATCTATTATTCTAGAATGAGAGTGTTTCTGTACTGATTATGTAGTTTCTAGTTTTTGCATACTAGTATTTGTTTTAGAAATAAATGGTTCTATATATTATTAATATATGTACATTTCTGTTAAGTATACAACTTTTTTTTATCGGTTGTGGGGCTTGAATTCTGGGCCTGGGTGCTGTCCCTCAGCTCTTCAGCTCAAGGTTAATGCTCTACTACCACTTGAGCTACAGGGCCACTTCTGGTTTTCTGGTGGTTTATTGGAGATAAGAGTCTCATGGACTTTCTTGCCCAGACTGGCTTTGAACCGTGATCCTCAGATCTCAGCCTCCTAAGTAGCTAGGATTACAGGCATGAGCCACCAGCGCCTGGCTACAATTTAAAAAAAAATTGAATACTGATTATGTCTCAAACATTCTTCTGAGGCAGAAGGAACAAGTTAATGTCCTGTCAAAATGTTAGGTTCAATGCAACTTAATAGACACCACTGACTTAGACTATCAACTTATCAAATGATTCTTTGTATTTTGTGTATAAATATGTTTGCTACATAGCTGCTTTTTTACAATGTTTTCATTGCCTACTTTCTCAATAAATGCTTTGTCCAAAACAAAAACTAAGTATTATCTTATTAATTAAAACATCTTTGTACAACTACTTAAAGTAAACATTGAACTAATATCATATTATTGCTTCTGATAAATGTTTTTTGAAAACCAAATTATGAGCCAGTGGCTCACCTGTAATCCAAGCTACTCCAAAGGCTGAGATCTGAGAATCATGGTTCAAAGCCAGCCAAGGCAGGAAAGTCCATGAGACTCCAATCTCTAATTTTAAAAATAAGCAAGCAAGCAAGCAAAGTCATCAAGCAGGAACAGTGAATTTTATGATTTGTACGCTTCCTGAGAACTTTAAATACTTGGCACAACTGTATTAGAATTATAGTCTTCACAGACAACATACCTTTTATATATTGAGAGGCCTTTCAAACAGGATACCTCTCTATTAGTTTACACTTTACAAGTCCACTTCCCTACCACCTCCCTCAAAAGGCCACAAGCCCTTCAGGCCTTGAATCATATCACTAGCCTTCTAGCTATAGGGAACTAGAGAGCACTCCCTTGGGTTCCTATTAACACCTGCTACTTAATCAGCCAGAGGGGCTTTTGGTGACTGATGACTTATAGTTCCATCCATTCCTGTCCCTTCCTCCCTCCCCAGAGGCCCTACCATCGTTGCAGCCATTCAGCCTGGGAACAGAGTCACCATGATTGGGCAGCACAGCAAGTTAGAGAAATACATTCAATTGCTCAAAAGCTGGAATTCGTTAGTAGTAAATTCCCAGTTATAAATTTGCAAACCAAGAACCTGCAGCTGCAGAATGTATTTGCTGCAAATCTGTAATTTTTCAGCTTTCAGCTTCATAAATATTTTAGATATTGTACAAATACAGCAGCAAATAGTAATGGAGGGTCTCCCTAGATAGAAAGCAACTACGGATAAGATGTATATGGCTAAGCGTAGGGGGTGCTTACATTTTGAGCAAGGAATAAGTTTAGCAGTGCAGCCATCTCTAATTTAGACTGTTTTCTTAATCTGTTGTCAGGGGAGCATGCTGGGTGATTCACAGTAATGAACTCCACCTGGATGCTCTGTAAATCTGAACAGGAGAACTAACTGCTGCCTACTAACTGTGGTTACCACAGATCTGGTTGAGTGAGCTCTAATTTGATCATTAGGTGACTGTCCCACCAAGGAACTTGAGAAACATTTAGAGACTGTCATTCCATGGTAGTGCAAGGAAGACCACTTATTTAGATAAGGTTATTATGAAAGCAAGTGACCTGTTTTGAACCTGAGATGTTTGTAAAACAATACAAGCAAGCTAATACTAAGTAGTCAAACTTAAACCTTTGGATAACAGTAATAGTTTAAATGGGATCAGTATTTTTAAGAGGGAAAAAATACAAATTGTTATAAAAGACAAGAGCTATTAGCTAAAATTGTTTTTAATATAATTATGCTATCAATAGCAAGTAACTCAACACTATAGGGGGAATACTTGGGGCATCTGGACTTATATGGCTAGTACATTAAAGTATATATTGTACTGAGAGCATAACAAAATCTAGCAAGTGAATATTATTTTAACCAAAGCAGAATGTACATGTCACTGCTGCATAACAACCATTATGAAATGCTGTCTATGTTTCTGGAAAGCAAAAGTTGAGCTGTGTTTCCTGAGTTTTTCACTTGTGTCTGAAAGTGGTCCCCTCTTAATGTGATTTAAGCACAAGGCCATAATCACTGGTGCTCCTGTTTCTGCTGCATTATCTCTGCCCCTCAGAAGATTCCAATAAAGAAAACACTACTATAGGGAAAGCTACTGCTTATTTTATCTTCTTTCTGTATTACAATTAATTTTCTTCGACTTTGACAAATAGTATTTTCCTGAATAGATATAAATTGATTTTTTTCTTCTGTATTTTTCCAATTCTGGAAGTACAACAAATATAAAATAAACTTTCTCTTGAATCCAACCCCTTCTTTGTTTACAGTGTGTGTAAATTTCAGTGATAAGCTGGGACATTTGTCAGATTTAACAACAAAAAAATTTCAACAAAATTAACTCAAAGTTAATGAGAACATTGTCTTGACCAATGACAGCTGAGCATGTTTCTGTACACATATCATCCTAACTATGCTGGAATCATACATGGGATAATCATGATTTATACCAACTTCATCATAAATGCAGAAAACTATTTGAAAAATAATTAAAGCAAAGTAAGTTGGAAAAATGGCTCCATTGTTACAGTGTCCCTAGTACCAAAAGGAGGAAAAGAAAGAGGAGTGGAAGAAGGATGAGAAAAGTGGGGGAAGAAGAGAAAGAGGAGAGAGTCTAGGAAGGAGGAGGAAGAGGAGGAGGAGAAGGAGAAAGAGGAGGGGCTGATGAAGGCAAAATGAAGTTCCTTAAGACTTCATCTAAACTAATGGTTGAACATAATACAAACCTGATATTCATATACCTGCCATCCACAGAGAAGAAAAATATAAGATTATAGCTTAGACTGGTGTGGGTAAAAAGAGAGACCCTAACTTAAAAATAAACAATGCACAAAGAGTCTGGAGGCATGGTTTAAATGGTAGAATGCCTTTGATAGAACTGTGAGGCTTTGAGTTCAATCTTTAGCATCATTAAAAAAAAACAAACCTTGAACCATACAATGTTGCCAAAAATGTAAATTAGTACAGACTCTGTGGTTATCATTATTGAGGCTACACAATAAAGTAAAATTAGAGCTTCCATATGAACCTACTATGCCACTCACACATATATATCTAAAGAAATGTAACTCAGAACACAATGGAGATACTCATGTTTATTGCAGTAGTGTGCACAATGTCCCAGCTATGGAATTAGTTGAGTGTCTATCAATCAATAAATGGACAAACAATGTTCTTCATGTACAAATTGGAATATTTTTTCACCATTAAGAAGAAAAGGAGGGGCTGGGAAGGTGGCTCAGCGGTAGAGTGCTTGCCTTGCATGCATGAGGCCCTGGGTTCAATTCCTCAGCACCACATAAGCAAAAAGAAAAAAGCCAGAAGTGGTGCTGTGGCTCAAGTAGTAGAGCGCTAGCCTTGAGCTGAAGAGCTGAGTGACAGCGCCCAGGCCCAGAGTTCAGGCCCCACAATCGGACCCCTGCCCCTCCCCCCCAAAAAAAGAGGAAAAGGAAATGAGAGATATTTTTGGTTGCTATTGTTGCTGTTTATGATTTCTTTTCCTTTTGTCTTGTTTGTTACTTTGTATTGGAGAGGGTAAAGGGAGGATACAGAAAAAGTGGAACAAAGGATGAACAAATACAACAGTGGTACTGTATTTCTTGTGAGTGGGGATGAGAGGGAAAAACCTTTCCAGAATTTTTGTTAAGAACACACCTCTTATACTCATACCATAAGCATGGTCCTCCAGTCAGTCTCAGTAGATATTCTAGGAAGCCTGATGTTGATTGGCAGATAGAGACAATACAAATGTACACCATAGAGGAACTGAGTAAATGTAAGAGGAACTGAGTAGTATAAAAATGGAATATGAACAATGTGACAGTGACTCATGCTGGTAATTCTAGCTACTCAGGGATATCTGAGGATTGAGGTTCAAAGGTAGCCCAATCAGGAAAGTGCCATGAGACTTTTATCTTCAATTAACCACTCAAAAGAAAGAAATAGAAAAAGAAATGGAAGTGGAGTTGTGGCTGAAAATGGTAGAGTGCTGGCCTTGAACAAAAGACTACAGGGATAACTCCCAGACCCTGAGTTCAAGCTCCACAACTGACTAAAAAGAAAAATAAAGAAAAAGAAAAAATTTAAAAAGGAAGATGACTTTTACAAGTTGTTCTCAAATAAAATAAAAGAACATTTCATTTATGACTGCATCTCCAAATGAAAGCATGGGAATTAGAGAATATTAGCAGCTAACACTTGTCCTATATATTTTTAATAGTTAGAGATTATTACTGTGGTATTCTTTAGAGAGTGCGCTGGTCTTATACTTCATATCACAAAGCCAAATGTTATTCTGCTGCATGCCTCACCAGCAAATTATTGCATAAATCACCTTGTGATAAAGCACTAATCCTCTTTAAGTAATGCATTTAAAAAAGTAGTTACAACCATGAATATTACCAGTGATCTTATTAAAAAATAAAGAAAAAATTTTAAAAAAATTACTAAAAGTTCTTAAATTTTTTTTATAAAACCTAGAGTTGTAAAGCCAACAAAGATACCCTTTGTTTTTAGCTTACACTATCTACATTATTGTAATATAATTTTAAATCCAGGAAATGGTATCCATTACTGGTCAGAGGTCAGCTGCTATACATCAATGTACTGTGATGGAATACATTGAAGGTATTCTGATCTCATTGTATGTTTTTTATTAATTTATTGTTCAATTTTAAGAAACTTCTAGAAATCACTAAAAGGGTTCTTAGCCCTATGGAAAAAGTCATTAAAGCTTATTTGCCATCAGAGATTACCTAGCAGAACTATAAATCACATGTCACTTAGTGATGTATCTATAACTACTTAGTTGGCATGACAAAATCGTGAAGTGATTAGATGATTTATGAGGTACGGCAGGAGAGAACCCCTCAAGGGGAATATTCACAGAGACCAAAATATTTTAACACAGAAGTGTTTTACTTTTCTTAATAGCAATTCAGATTTACAGCAGAGGAAAAAAAAACAAAGTTGAAAAGGTAAGCATAATTTTATGGTGCTAAATTGAAAAGATAAAAAGAAATTAGCGTGATTCCATCAAGATGATAATAATAAAATGCTTGTAGTATTATAAAGACAAGAAAGAAACTAATTCACTCAATAAATAAAACTATAATCTAAGATAATAAAATTCAACATATTGTAAAAAGTGAAACATAACCTTTTAGATGTTGCTTAAATTCAAGCTCAATAATTTATTAATTGTTTTTATCTTAGCAATATTTTATTTCTTTGAACCTCCAGTTACTCATTTGTAAAGTGGTTGCTAGAATAACTATTTCAGAATCTCCTTTGAGAGGTATATGTTACAAAACAAAATAATTTCAAATGATTCTTTGCACACAAATACCCAGGCTTCAAGTTTATTATAAGGAAATGAGAGCAGTTAAGAATACAAGTATTTTAGAGATACAGGTAGACCCATTGCAACAATGAGATGTACAAATCGTTATTTCGAAAACGAATTTTCACAAATAAATAAATAGAAAAAACGAACTTTACAATTTTTTTGGGGGGGGGAGGGAGATGGGAAGGGATGGACAGGGGAAACAAAGGAGGAGGTAACAATGCTTGATAAGAAATATACTCATTATCTTGCCCATGTAATTGTAACACCTCTGTATGGTATTTTCACAATAAAAAAAAGGAAATGTACTCATTATTTGCCCATGTAATTGTAACCCCTCTGTACGGTATTTTCACAATAAAAACAAAAGAATACAAATATTGAGTTTATCTAAATGACAAACTGTGTGTCTATCAGTTCTGAAATTCGTGAAACCAGATGTTGAAAACTGAAAAAGGCATCTTGTGATTCATGCCTGTTCTACTTCCATTGAACTACATGAAACAGTGGGATTAAGACAAGAACAATGTTTTTAAAATAGAACAACCATTTAGGATATGCTTACATGGTGCCTATATACAAGGTAGTACTACTTGTCCGTAATAGAATGAAGCATCAAGTACTGTCCTTTGTCATCAAAGTTGAGAAAGCAGAGACTGGGAACAGAAGGCTAAGGAGTGTGGGGAAAGGTTTATCAATAGGTAATAAGTTGTAGTTAGATTAGATTAAAATGTTCTGCAAAGCTTAGTTATAATAGGATGATCTTTTCAAACATCATATTGTACAATGTAAGTATTTACAATCTTTATGTTTTGTGTATCAAAATAAATATGCAAAATGAATACAAACCTCCTTCCTAGTATTTGCCAATTAAGAATGTTTGCTAAGACATCCAAACCATAACTTGCCCAAGCTTGGAGAAACTGAATTGTGTAATAAGAAGCCTAATTTTCAGGACTATGAAGGAGAAGAAATTAAGGTAAAAAGACGTTTTTCAAAGAAACTTTTATGCAGAAAATTCATTTGGAATATATAAAACCTGACACGGCCAAGAAGTATGAAAAAGGACTGAATTTATACAATCAACTTATATTCAACCATGGTATCTTTTTTTATTAAGCTCTATGTGCCTCAAGCTAGTCAAAACATGTTAAATATGTTGCTGGGTTTAATCCTCACAAAATAATAGTATCATTCTCATTTATGGCTATAGTGATAACTGTTTTCTGCATTTTCTTCTGCCAGAGATAGAGTTGAATATACTTGAGAGTAAATGAACAAACAAATGGGGTTTATCCCCTGTTGGCACTGCATAAAATTTTGGTACCCTGAGTATTGTATATATGTTTTTCTGAATTTGGGAAGGGAAGAGGAACAACAAAATGATGAGACAAAGGACAAAAGGGGAATGTATGCAACTGCGCTACTCACAAGACAATATGTTGGAAATGATCTGTACCATTTGAAGGTGGGGATTGGGAAGGGAGGGAAACAGGGAGAAAAATGAGGGAAGAGGTACCTAGTTAGACAAGAAATGTAATCACTACCTTACTTATGTAACTATAACCCCTCTGTAAATCACCTTGACAATATTTTTTAAAAGAGTAAGTGAAAAATCAAACAAAAAACAAATTAATATGTGATTTATAAATACATGAACATCAAAATAATTCTATGAACAAATACAGAAGAGGTTTTTGTTTAGGTTAACTGAATCCATCTCAATCCTAGTAATGTTTTCCTCTCATCTTTGAAGTATTTCCCCTTCTGGTACCAAGGACAATTACAAATTTCTAGCCAGAGTTTCTTACAGGATGACAAAACAACATAGATTAAAATAAAACAAAACGGAACTCTTCTTTCACCAATCAGCAGTCAACAAATAGCTGTAGGCATGAGAGGAAAATGGATGCATTTGTTTGTTGGAAGAGTTGACCTGAATTTCAATTCTTTACTTCTGAGTAGTTGATTAGAAGAAAGAAACCTAAATTCCAGGGTGAAGAAGGAGAAGAAATGAAGGTAAATGTCACTTATTCTGATTTCTTTTTTTCCAAACTTAAAAATGTTATTCTTTTCAATTCTACTAAACTTTCTCTTCAATATATAAAAAAGTAGATAAGCTTATTTCTACTTATTTCTTTTCCAAAATTCTTTTTATACTTCCTTTTGGTCTATTTTAATTGGTAGAAACTGAACATCTTAGCACACAGCTCAGTTTTGAAGAATAGATGACTAATGTTCACTGTGAGAATGTGCACTGAGCTGGTAAGTACCATTTATAGATGACAGCAGCACAGGTTGAGTATCTTCTAGCCAAAATGCTTTGGTCCAGAAACACTTCAAATTTTGGATATTTTTTGATTTAGGAATATTTGCATATACATAATAAGCAGTCTTCGGGATAGGACCCAAATCTAAAACCAAAACTTCTTTTAATTCATATGTAACTTTCACATGTTGCCCAAAGGTAATTTTATACAATATTTTTAGTGCAACTGTATTTTGACTGTGACCCATCCCATGAGGACAGGTGTGGGATTTTTTTTTTTCTATTCATTCCCATTAGGTTAACACTCAAAAAGTTTAACATTTTCAAGTGTTTTGGATTTTTTTTTTATTAGGGTTGCTCTGCCTCTACTCTGATGAAATAAAATTTTGGTCTATCATGGAGAAATGTTCTGAATTATAATCCTTTAACTCATTTAAATATATTGGCCATCTTATTCTCCATTGTAATTTTAATGATATAATACAATTATAATTTATACATGATTATAATTCCATTACATCAAACATGACATGTATTACAATTACAATTAAGTTTTAAAATAATCTCTTTGGGCTGGGCACAGTGGCTCATGACTCTAATCTCAGCTAATTAGAAGTAGAGAGAGGAATATCATGGCTTGAGGTTACCTCATGCAAAATCATTAGTAACGCTCCCATCTCAACAAAATATACGATATATACCTCTTACCTCAACTTCACTAGAGTAATGTGCTCTGAAGCTAGCCTAGGCTAGTACAAGACATTATCGAAAAACTAACTAAAGACAAATTGCTCACCTAGCAATCATCATGTCATAAATTTTAACTTCTGTACTGCTGTGAAATATATATATATATATATATAATTTATATGAGGTAAAAATTTAATTGGCAATACAGATAGTATTAATAAGGTTTATCCCCTGTTGTCACTGCATTCTATTTTGATGTCCTAGGTATTATATATATATTTATTTGAACCAGGGAAGGGAAGGGGAACAACAAAATCGTGAGACAAAGGACAAAGGGGGAATGTACGCAACAGGGATACTCACAAGACAGTATGTTGGAAATGATCTGTATAATTTTGGGGGGAGAGAAAGAGGGAGAAAAATGAGGGAAAGATTAACAAATTAGACAAGAAATGTAGTCACTACCTGATTTATGTAATTATAACCCATCTGTTTACCACTGTGACAAAAAAATTTTTAAAAATTCTTAAAATATATATATCAATGTGGCCTGTGAATGAGCATCATTCATAGAACTATAGGCTGTACAAACACTAAATTCTAGGACTGGACTAAAAACCTTAAACTGCACATGTTTTACTGGCTAGAGAGCAATGCCAGTTTATTTTTTCTTTTAAATCTTCTAATTAAACAAAGCATCAATTCCAAATATTTACTATGTAGAATGTAAACATAAGTTAGCTTTTAGAATTTATGTCCTGAGTTTGTTCATGTAAAAAGGTACCTTCTTGGTTTAGAGAGAAACAGAAAGTCCTGAGAAGAAGGAGGGATCTTTATGTTTGATAAGTGGATTCCAAAGCAGAAAGCTACCATTTTCCTGTTCTGTAATCTTTTTCTCCATGTCTACATTTTTTTGATGGGGCTGAATTCTTCCATCATTAAGAAAATCACTAGGAGTGAAGGGCAGCAATTCTAACTCTAGACAACATATTTTACATCAACATGGAAAGCATTTCAAGGGTAAATTATGTTTTTGGTTTGCTAGCCAACTCCTCTAAGATTTGACATGAAAGTTAAATGACCTTAGAAAATATTCAAAAATACTTAGAGCCATGCCTGGAACACTCCATAAGCAGCTGGAATATGTGAGCTATTATTATATCTACATTGGTAGATTTGAGTCTTAGTCTGCTCCCAGAATTCCATTGTGCTCAGCATATGAAGGTCATTCTTGGAACACCAGATTCACCATTTTGAGAGTGAATCAACTTCTCCTTATACAGTGACTTAAACCTAATACAAATACAATTCTTTCTCACGAAAGTAAAAATGTCTCAAGTGAAGCAATGCTTAATAAATCTTTGTTTTGTTTTGTTTTTGTTTTCATTTGTGCTATGATCCAAAAATGTTGCTTAGGCATTTTGTTTCTGAAAAATGATATTTATTGAATATTAGAATATATTTTACTTTTACATACATGGTATATAAGTATGTGATGTATGTGTTTTATATTTATGCATATAATTTAGCATATACCACCTGCAGTGATATTTCTCCTACTGTTACGTAGTGTAGTATGAAAAGTAGTCTGTACAGTGCCAGGCTCACCAGTAAATACTGATTACTCAAATGATAAGAGCTATAAAATTGGGTTATATATTTATTTATTCAAGCAATGCTTGGATATAACCAATCTTAAATTGTTTTTTAATGGTGTTATTTTCTGTCAGTATTTTTCTTCAAATTAATTTTATGTGGTTCTACACTTTCTAGGATAGCCAAAACTAGGAAGAAAAGTATGAGTTTGTAGATTTTTGCACTTTTCAGACTTGGCAGCTCCCTTTGGGCCATTACATTCCCTTACAATACCCGCATCTTTCCTCCTGGCTTCTCAAAACACCACTCATCTCTGAAGGCCTGTCTCAAACCCCACTTTTTAAATAAAGACCTCTCTAACTCCCCTAACTGAAGTAAATTTTCCTATCCCCAAGCTCCCCAGGGAAATCCTTTTCTGTACAATGTATTTAGAAATCAATCATGCATTGTCTTGAGGTTGTAAGAAGAAAGTTTGAGCTTTGAAGTCAGGCAGAGTCAAGATAAATTCTGACGTTTACAAAATAACAGCATAACCTTTGCAAAGTTACTCATTGTGTAACAACAATAGCAACCAGCTACCCTATAAAAATGTTCCCCACGCATTACTTCATCTACATAGGGAGCAGTAAAATTAGGTGACATTCTGAGTCCTATAATAGATAAAAGGACGTTGGTACAGAATGTCCTTATCTGTATGTCTACATCCATCCAGTAATGCATCCAAGGCCATGTAGTTTCTACAAGCAGGATTCATGTCCCTGCTTTGTATTCTAGCCACTCTGTTCCTTGCCAGAAGTGTATGGTGGCTCCTAAACTGACAAGTTTTTATGTAGATCACATTAAATAACAGATACAAAGGGCTTGGCGTATAATAAGGTGAACAACAAACTTATTTGGTGTTTTCCTTGATTCATTTTTCTATTCACTGTTGTCTGTACTGCAACTTACATTGGTGATTACGTTCCAAGTGCCAGTATGAATGGTTCATAAGCTCCTGGGAGCCACCTACGAAAACTGAGAGTTGGTTGAGCCCAGAGACCACCACTACCCACGGTAGGAAGGCAAATTCTAGTGGGGCCCGGACTCCCTGTACCTTTCATTTTCCAATCTACCAGCAGTAGTTTCACATAATTTCTTATGTTTCACCCACATGACGATGATCTCCTTAACTACAAGCTCCTACTACATTCCATGTTCCTCCCTGCGAATTACAGAATGGACACTGCTTGGCCTCCTTACCAAAGTTGCCCACAAGAGCAGCCTCTGCTCTAAATGCCAGTATTTACAAGAGAATAATCCAGGTAAGCACGGAGGGATTATTATTTTTTGCTATATTTTCCCCAAAGCACTGAGAAAATCTGCAAGGCAGGGACATATTCTTTCCATTTTCCCATTCCCAGAACTTTGAGTAATAACTGGAACTGTAAGGCCATCAGTGATGCTTATTGAATTTTTCTCATAATAGGAGATTTATTTTTTAACTAGATTTACTCTAGAGAAAGTTTTGGCAAAAGGGATTCCCAGTCAGAGAGTCTCTTCCAGGAATCACTCAAAAATTACCATTTCCCAAACTGTGTTCTGTACAGCATTTCACTTGTTAAGCTTAGAGAAATGGTTCTGTGGCCAAATGAGGAAACTTATTGAATATTCTCACTGTCATTCAGGAGAATCACAGTTTTCATTAAGATATTTACCAATTCAAGAAATACTTATTGCACATCATTTATGTATCATATAAGGGTAAAGCACAATCTGTGACCTCAGGTTTCTGATCTAACAAGAATCTAAGAAGGCTCCCGTTAAAGAATTGTTTTATTTTGTTCAAGCCAATAGAATCTGGTACTTGGATCAAAATTTCTTTTTCACATGTCACTACTCCTGACACATATTATGGAAAATATTGCCATTGTTATCCTAATGAGATAATACTTCTCCTCTCCTAATCTATTTTACAGCCTCTATTTATATTTTTGTTGATATGTGAATAAAAGGGATCTGCTCATAGATAACAGTTATGATTACTATTTATCCAAACATTATAACTAATTCTTACAAATGTCATAGTCAGATGTGAAACTTTATGTAGTTAAAATGTTACACAGTGATGTGAAGGAACCTGCAACAATGTTAAACAACTTAACAAATTAGTCACTGAAAATCCCTCCTGGGGTAAAAAATGAGCAGCTGCTTATAAAACACAAACTTCCTGACCCACAGTTGCTAAATTAAGCATGTGGATCTATGGAGAGTTTAGTGTGGAAATTAGATAAACTTATTTAAAAGTAACAGTATTATGAATATCATTTCACTCTGCAGAATATACATTGTAAGTGTGGAAAAATGTCTGGAGTACTCAGTATTCACTTCATCCTATCACCATATTGCTGAGGCTTTTTTCCCTTTTATGTTATTGATATTAGAATCCAGAGCTTTGCAACCATGAAGTAAATACTCCACCACTAAGCTACATACAGAGTTCTCAGGCATTTTCTGAATTTTAGTCATCCTGTGTCTATATTTATTACTTGTGTAAAAACAATTTCATATTAGCATTTTTATTAGAATATATAATTTCATAACTAAGAAAGAGTGGATTCAATATATTATGTTGAGGTTCAGATTTCTATATGAGAGCAAAAAAGATTTGTATGTTTGTTGTCAACCCCACTGTATAGCAGGTGTCTTAAACTAAATTAACTGAAATTGACATCATGTATTTTAACCTTCTCTACAAACAAGAAGAATGCCATCTTTTGGTATCCATATTGTTAATGTCCAGTTAACATATCAATCTAACATTATAATACATTATAGAAAATTAAGATTTACCTGAACCTTGGAAGTCATTTTGATGCCTAGTTAATTAATATTGTTAATAAATGATGAAATGTTATGGTTTCCTGTATATTAGAAATATTATTGTACTATCTCCCAGTCAGAATCAACTCTAAATATGAAAGGATATATCTTCTTTATACCTAGACCCTTGTTTTGCTGAATTACTCCACTTCTTCTCCCCTGAATTGAATCTATCAATGTGCCACTCACTGGAAAATCTAAATTTCTCTTATTGAATCTAATTATGTGTGTGTGTGTATGTGTGTGTGTGTGTGTGTGTGTGTGTGTGTGTGTGTGTGTGTGTGTGTGTGTGTGGTGTTGTGATCTCTCACTCCTCAGAAAACCAAGTCCATAAAAATGGAAAATTATGTGGCTCACATTTTCTCCCAAATTATTTGTCTTTGTCAATCCCTAGATGTTGCAGTGACACTGCCCATTGATACTTTGTATATTAAACTATTCTGATGAGGGGGCTGGGATGGTGGCTCAGTGGTAAAGTGCTTGCTTCCCATGTGTGAGGCCCTGGATTAGATTCCTCAGTACCACATAAGAAGAAAAAGCTGGAAGTGGTGCTGTAGCTCAAGTGGTAGAGTGCTGGCCTTGAGCTGAAGAGCTGAGGGACGGTACTCAAGCCCAGAGGACAGCACCCAGGCCCAGGCTGCAGGGCCTATGACTGATTAAAAAAAAAGAAAAAAGTATTCTGGTGACTCTAAAACACAACTATGAAATGCACTAACAGACAGGCTATCCAATCATACCTGCTAAAGATATGAAAATTTTCTTCTCTCTTCATTCCTAATTGAAATATGTTTTTCTTCTCATGAAGTAAGATTAAAATAAAGAAGAATGAATGGAATAGACAATGTTATTGGAAAAGAAATTTCAATTCCAGATTCTGATAATTATAAATCAGGACTTAATACAAAGAAAATATTAATTATTTTAATTATTTAATTATTAAATAATTTAAAGCATACTCATGTAGATTATGAAGTCATTTGTCTAATGTTTCAGAAGGTATCTGTTGAGCATGAGTGGTTCATACCCACAATCTTAGCTACTCAGGAGTTTGGGTATTGAGGATTGCAATTTCAAGCCAGCCCAGGTAGGAAACTCTGTAAGACTCTCATCTCCAATTAACTACTAAAAAAGCCAAAATTGGAGCTGTGGCCCAAGTAGTTAAGTCTTAGCCTTGACCAAAAAGAAGTTCAGGGATAGCATCCAGATCTGAGTTCAGGCCTGCAGATTGGCACACACACACACACACACACACACACACACACACACACACACACACACACACACACACACGAAGATGCAGGGCACCAGAATCAAATACAGTGTAAACAAGGGTTATACCATTGGGAAAAAACATAAAAAAGAAACAAAAAAATCTGACAATACATATAAGTATATTAAAAACAACAGCAACAAAGATAAAACCTCTTGTGTCCCTATCTTAAGATTCATTTTGCTTAGCATCACCTTATATGGTTATATGTACATAACTTTTGGCCTTTTCTGCTTGTCCTAGACATATATTAGTTATTGCAAATATGGGAAACCATGGGACCTATGCTTCTTTGGGCCTGGCTTACTTCACTTAATATAATTTTTTCCAAGTCTTTACATTTCCTAACAAATGGGGCAGTGTCATTCTTCCTGATGGATGCATAGAATTCCATTTTGTGTGTTTGTGTCTGTCTGTCTGTCTATGTGTCTGTGTGTCTGTGTGTGTATCAATATACCACATTTTCTTGATCCATTCATCTACTGAGGGGCACCTGGTTTGGTTCCATATTTTAGCTATGGTGAATAATGCTGCAATAAACAATTGTGCTAGAAGCTTTAGTATGGCTTTATTTGTGATCATTTGGGTAAATGCCTAAAAGTGAGATTCCTGGGCATTAGGGAAGCTCTATGTGGAGTCTTTTGAGGAACCTCCATATTGCTTTCCAACGTGGTTGAACAAGTTTACACTCTCACCAACAATGCAGTAGAGTTCCCTTTTTTACCACATCCCCTCCAGCATCTGTTATTAGATTTCTTGTTTATAATACTTTTTTATTGTAAAAATACTTCACAGGAGGGTTACACTTACATGAGCAAGGTCCTGTATACATTTCCTATCAAGCATTGTTACCTCCTTTGTTTTCCACATATCATCCCTTCCCTCCAACCTCTACAACTACACCCCTTTCCCCACCCACCCCCACTCCTCTCACGCCTAAATTGTAAAGTTCATTTTTCAACAGTGTCTTGTGCATCTCATTGTTACAATGGGTCAACCTGTATCCCTATTTAAGCATTTTGTTTTTTCCCTTTCCCTCCCCAACCTAGAGAAGTGTATATACAAGATGCAGGGCACCAACATCAAAACGGGTTATACCATAGGGGAGGAACATAAAAAGAAACAAAAAAAAATCACGTTACATTATAAATACGTTAGAAATAATAGCAAGAAAGAAAAAAACCGCTTGGGTCCCTGTCTTGGGGTTCATTTCGCTTAACATCATCTTATCTGGTCATATGTACATAGCTTTTGACCTTTTCTGCTTGCCCAAGACACAAATATTAGTTATTGCAAATATGGGAAAACATGAGACCTATATTTCTTTGGGCCTGGCTTACTTCACTTAATATATTTTTTTCCAAGTCTTTCAATTTCCTAACAAATTGGTAATATCATTCTTTCTGATGGAGGCATAGAACTCCAACTAAAGAATGGTGAGTCGATCTTATCCACATTCTTGTACTATAGTCCTGTCTCAAACAATATTAACTTCTATGAGACACTCACTCAAATGCTCAATGTATTGTCCAGAATCTAATGTATTACAATTATCAACATGTTCAATGGAAAAAATTATAAAGTAAATGAAGAAAATGATAGTTTGAGTGCAATACTAAAGTATTTTTTGTGTGTAACCCAAATCTTTCACAAAATTTTGTAATTTAAATTGTATTTATAATGAACATTTTGAGGAAATCTCATAGGAGACTACCTCTAGTTGCTAATGTATTGTTCCTGGGTCATAAACACTTGGAATTTTTTAGGCTTGTAATAAACTACTCTGATATTTGAATCAAAGTGCTCTCCACATAAAATTAATGTTCATATTGAACTTGTATTGGCTCTCATATAGGAATAAAGTCCTGGATCTTTCCTGTTCTATTAAAGGTGATTCAAAGTTTCTTAGTGCTACAAATAATTCAGAATTATGCATGCTATCTCACATTTTAGTAACTTCCTTGGAAGAGATAAACTAAAATAAATCTAAAATATTCAACAAAAGCATGGGGGAAATATTAGGATAGTACAAAAGACTATGAGCATGAAGGAAGTTATTTTCAAACTAGTTTTCCCTTGCTTTAAAGAATGCCACAGGCAAGAATAATGATGCCTCCATGACGTTACTAGAGAGCTATATTTGTAAAGCAGCATGGGAGCCTCATAAAAGGGTAATGAGTTCCTTAAGTGATAGTAAAATAAGCTTTCATGTAGAGATACGCCGAGGTACTACTGTTCCAGGGCAGCAGTGGAGTTGCATTACCTATTTTGTATTGCAATTTTCACTAACAGAAAAAGCGGAATTACAGTAATGGTCACATTTTCCTTTCTGTGACATAAAAAAAATGAACTCTAGTGGAGTTGAGCAAAGTAGAGAAAATGATAAAATTTTATACAAAATTTACTTATTTGGCAATTCTTTATATAAGCATGTTATTGGATTACTCTAGGAAGTGTATTCCTCTGGCTGAACATAGCATTACTCCAGATAACTATTTTCCCTTGATTCTCTTTTTAGATTTGTCAATTATTGCAGCTTCATAAAATATGCAGAGTTCTTTGACATTTATTTTATACAATTCTTGTCTCCTCAAGTCCGTGTTTGCATTTAAAACAGTCACCAATAAAAAGGTTCATTTGGTACAAGTAATTTTGTTTTGGTGAACAAAAAAAAAAACAATCTTAGAAATTTCAATGTGTTATTCAATCTACTTCCTTCCTCATAAGATAAAATTATTTCCTCCTGTGTTAGTAGAATCCCTTAACAATGGAAATTTTGCATTCAATTTTATTGGCCAGTTGCCCATTAAATCAATAATTCTTCCTTTCTTCTGTCATCATTTTTAATTGGATTCTTTGCTTTTCTGTAGAAACATAAAACAGATGTTCACAAAATTTAGGGATTTCTACTAAGTTGCAGATATGTGAGACATTTTAGTATTAATATTATTAAAGCAATGAGATAGTATGAGGAGAGAGATTGTATTTTAAAATATTCTAAGTACAGTTCTAAAAAAAGAAATGATAGATTCCGAAGCAGAGATGCAACAAGAAATACTTCTGCAAGACACACTACAAGTGAATAATGAATTAAATTTGATGAAAGAATATGGGAGAAGAATGAAGTCATAAAAACCAATTCATATCCTACAAAATTTAGAAAATTTGGGGAAGGGTGAATTTAAGAGGGATGAGGGAGATAATGAAAGAGATGACATTGATTTGATCAAGATGCACTGTATTTGTAAACTCTTTCAAATGGCAACTCCTTTGTGCAGCAACTTAAAAATAAAGAATTCAAAGCCAAAATTAGAAAGCTCAAAAATATGTATTCACACAAAAAGCTATGTCTTTGCTCCCCTAGAGAACCCTAGATTTAAAAGCTTTGTGTATTTTTGTCAATGAGCACCAAACTAGTATTTTCCTCTGAACAAATACATTAAATCTTTGCAAGAGTTTTATTAAGACACAGTGCTAAAATGCTAACTGTTATTTTCTTGGAAATATATATGTATATATTATTTCTTAAATTATTATTATTAATTTTTGTTGGTCATAGGGCTTGAATTCTGGGCTTAGGCAATGTCCCTGAGCTCAAAACAAGTGCTCTACCATTTGAGCCACAGTGCCACTTCAGGTTTTCTGCTTAATTGGAGATAAGAGTCTCAAGGACTTTCCAGCTCCAGCTGGCTTTGAACCGTGATCCTCAGATCTTTGCCTCCTGTGTAGCTAGACTTACAGTTATGGTTATTAAAAACAACAACAACAAAAACACTCCCAGTACGTTTACAACTATAAGCTAATTTGTTTACTGGAGAGGGTTAGAGAATAAGACATCTATACCTTCCTCCTCCAAAAGATTGCTTTTTGTTGTTATAAACTCTTGAGCTGCAATTGTGATTCTCAGGAATACTGAAAATTAGTAACTAGCTGTGTCCTGGTGGCCTGTGCATCTAATCTTAGCTACTCAGGAGGCTAAGATCTGAGGATAATGGTTCAAAGCCAGCCTAGGCAGGAAGGTCTGTAAGACTTCCATTTCCAATTAACTGGCAGAAATGAGAAGTGGTGCTGTGGCTCAATGTGGTAGAGAGCTACCCTTGAGCAAAAGAGCTCAGGGACAGTGCCCAGGCCATGAGTTCAAACCCTAGGACTGTCATACACACATAAAAAAATTAGTAACTTACTGATTTTAGATATCCAGACAATAATGGATAATAAAATAAAAATAAATTCAAATTAATACAAATTAATCACAAAAATTAAATAATGGAATGAAAATATTTTATAATGGCAAATGCTGTACTTAGCAAAATAATTAGAATGAAGTCCTATTTATAAATAAGATACTAAATTTTGTAAAGATAAGTAGTTCAGACCCTGGCATTCAATGTAAGTTTTATTTATTTGCTCATTTAATATTTATTCATGAAACTACTTGGCAAACAACTTATTGAAAAAATGCACAATACATGTGTTGATGAAATATTTTTAAAATTATTGACAACGTCTGCTGCTATCTTTTTTGAGTATTCTAAGTGTTCCTCATGGTAATAATATTATATATGTATATGGATATATATTTACAGAGCAAATACCTAGTGTGGTCTACAAAATTCTAAGATCACCATCTTATATTGGTGTTATTTTTGTAAGTATATTTTTTATAACAAGGAAAATTTTGCAAATATTTTTAAGAAAATGAGTTATTTCCCTTTCAAATTGGGGAAATGATCAGGGCTGTAGCCTAAGCACAAGAAGTGTGCAAAAGTCTGGATCTTTCTCACAACTCAATATACATTTCTTAGGGGTATGGAGGCAATGGAGCTGTTTTTGTGTCTTTACATGCAAGAAATGAAGCACTGCATGTGGATCTACCCTGTGTTTTTCTGATAAAATATAATAGGATCAAGATTAGGTTGAGATCATTTTATAGGGAAAAGTACATAGCACATTATATTTAAAGATATTCTAAAATCAAGAAAATGGACAAGGATGTCCCAAACCTTTATCAGTAATAGGAGTGAATTTCCATCAGTTTCTAAAAACACAAAATAGTTCGTGATCTACACACAAAATATAACCCATTATAAAGACAATGCATACTTTGCAAACAATAGTTTTTTATCTATTTTATTAGGAGTATTTCAGAAAGTTTGTATCTCACTTGCATAATGTCATTACAGGTTCATTTTCTTAAAAGAGCTTTTCAGCATTATAAAGAAAATTTATACATTCATTCAATAATATAATACAAACCTTGCTCTAGAATGTGAGAAATATCTGAAAATATTAAATTATTATTTGAACTTTAGAAGAATCACTTACATAACTAAAATTTAATCTCTATATAATTAAAATTTAATCTGATTATGCTTATTTATACATTTTATATCCTCATAGTTTTGTGAAATTATATGTAGTAGGTAAGCATAATTATATATTATTGCTTATTTTCAATTATTTTTATATATTTGTCAGCATTTTTTAATCCAGAATTTTTTATTGGAAAAAAATTACAAAACAGAAAATTTGATAGAATTTGTATGTTTTATTTGCACCTCGGTTTTTAGAGAACGGTTAAGGATGAGAACATCATATATTAATTTCACATGACAATAAATGATGCCAGACTGTTTCTTGCATGTAGTTTTTAAGTAAAACCTAGAAATTTTAGTTAGATCTAAACTTAGATGTGTCTGCACAGATTCATCACTTGTACCATATGCTCTGCTTCTAATCACAATTCACGTAATCTGTGAAGTGGATGCAGATGTCTACTTTTAAATAAAAACAACGATTACATTTCTATACATCTAGGATAATCTTAGCAGATGAGCAGAATAGCTTAATAGCTTTGTACATATGACCATATAAGATGATGCTAAGTGAAATGAACTCCCAGATATGGACACAGAGGTTTTTCTTTGTAGTTGTTCTCAATGTACTAGATGATTTCTTGTTTCTGTGTGCTTCCCCGTCCCCCCCCCCCCCCCCCACACTGTTGATCCCTTGTTGTCACTGTATTTGATTTTGGTACCCTAGGTATTGTATATATGTTTATCTGAACTAGGGAAGGGAAGAGAAACAACAAAATGGTGAGACAAAGGACAGAGGGGGAACTTACGCAACAGTGGAACTCATAAAGTAATATGTTAGAAATGATCTGTAAAACTGGTGGGTCGGATGGGGGGCAAAGAGGGAGAAAAATGAGGGAAGGGGTAACAAGTTAGACAAGAAATGCAATCGCTACCTTACTTCTAACTGTAACCCCTCTGTAGATCACATTGACAATAAAATTTAAAATAAATAAATAAATAAATGGAGTGCAAAAAATGGACATAGGCCACCTTTCTCATTTAAAGTGAGAAAATTTGTTCAATTTTACAGATTTATTTTACATCTAAATGCTCCTAACAATATTTTCTGTTACTCTTTTTTAAAATCATTTTTCATTTCAAGCAATAATTTTCAAACAGATTCTAGAAAGAACCCATGAAATTTCATGTGCCAGTTTATTATATTCCTATGAAAAAAAAATCTTTGGGGTATCAGCAATTCTTCATTTCCTCTTTCAATCATGGTTAGCTACAGATGACCTCAAAATATTGTTCATTTTACTTTTAAATATGCAAATCCATCACTGAATAGGAGAAATTAAATTTATATTAAATTGAGATATTCCTAAATTTGATCCTAAAATAGGTTATGAATTTGTGTTGAACAAAGATAATTAATAATCCATATAAATTATAACTTAAGAAACTAAGTCTAAGTTCAGAGTTGTGGATTGGCATTCTGAAGTAGAAGATTTAACATGGAATCTAGGTATTCTGATACACTCAAAGAAGTCATCATATTTCATTGCTAAGTTGTACTTAGACTTTTGTACAGTGTTTTCTAATACCTGCATGCTTTTCATTTCCAAAGTGTTCTAAACACTTAATATTTAGCTATTTGTCAATGTTTAACAACTCCTTTAAAGTATTCTATGATTTGAAGGTAAACTCTGCATTAAAATTGTACAAATATATATATATGGTTAAGCATATATATTTAACAGTTCATATTGCTATAAATTGTTCCAAAGTATAACTAACTCATACAGAGGATAACATAAATACTTTTAGACAGTAGTCAGTCACTGAAAGTAAGTGATATTACTGGATGCTGACATGTTTATTTCTAAGTACTTTGATTTTGCTTAATGTAGTTGGAATTCTATATAGCAGTAACTAATAATTGATTTAGGATTTGTCTTGAATAAATAAATAGTTATATAATATAAAAATATATACTAAAATATCTATTCACATAGCTAAATAATATAAAATATTTAAATTTTATAAATATTGTGTGATTTTTACATAGTCTTGTCATACAGTTTTTCAAAGAAAGATTTTTTTCTGATGATAATCTCCAACTGAGAGTCTTATAATTGCTGACTAATAATACGATTGAAAATTTATTTCTGAGAATATATTAATTCAACTAATGTCTTAATCTAAAATATATACCTTGCCTATTCTGTCTTCATGACAAACTATTAAATACTTTAGGTCAGATACAACTAATATGGTTTCTGTCTAATATTATCATAGAAGCACAACAAATAGACATCTAAATAAATATAGTGTTTTTAAAAGTCAAATTCACACAGTTCTTCACCACTTAAAAGACCATTTAGTAGAGAAAATTGCTGTATTTAATGGATGTGTGCCTTAAGTAATTTTATTCACTAATTTATTCAGCCAAAAGTCAACAGGTCTTCCAGACTCAGGTGGCTCATGCCTCTAATCCTAACTAGTCAGAGGACTAGAATCTGAGAATTGTGATTGTCACATAAAAAAATACCACACATTTTGCTATGGGCTGAATACTAAGCAGCATAATTTTGTCATAAAATGTTTGTAACTCTGCATGAAGAAAATCAATTGGACATAGGAACAATACTGAGATCACCTTGACCTGCAAATCACACAAGGTTTGAACAGAAAGGTAAGAGAAAACTTAATAACAAGAACAAGATATTCTTTAAAGGCCCCAGAAGTAAGAATAAATTAGCCTAAAAGTGGTTCTAGAAAAGCCTTTCAAAGATGAAAACTAATCCCTCAAATATAAAATAATTCACTGTAATGGATTATTGATTTAAAAGTAATTCTGTCAAAAAAAAATAATCATTGGACAAGGAAAATAGAGCCAATAGAAAAAGACCCACCAATATTAGAAAGGATGGAATTTTTAGTTAAGGTCTTTAATGCAATCACTTTAAGACTTATTATAAAAACAAGAAGAATAAATTATTTTAGAAAAGTAAGATGGAATCTCTAAAACTGAAAATTATATTAAAATTCACTGGAGGGAAAACAGGTTAGACACTGTAGAAGAAATAATCAGAGAACAGGAAGACACTATGAAAAATTTGATTTGAGGTTTATAAATGAAAAAATGTCTATAAATAGAACATTGAGGTCATATTATGTTGGCATTGTACCTGTAAGTAAATCCCCCCAAATGAAAAAATACAAGAAAAAGGTTTAAAGTAAAAATTAAGCCAGGTGCCCATGGCTCACGCCTGTCATCCTAGTTACTCAAGAAGCTAAGAAATAAGCATTGGGTTTGAAGAAAGCCTGGGCAGTTATCTGTGAGACTCTTACATGCAATTAACCACCAGAAAACCAGAAGTAGCATTGTGGCTCAAAGTGATAGAGTCCTAGCCTTGAGAAAAAGAGCCCAGGGACTGTGTGCCCAGGCCCTGAGTTCAAGTTCATGACCAACAAAAATTAATGTATGAATATAGTAATAATCAAAACAATTTCAATATTTGTGAAACTTACAAATGAACAATTTCAACATAATGAACCAGAAGAGGATAACCAAAAGAAAATTGAATCTTGAAGCACAATAAATTGATTTAAATTATTGACATATTTTGATAATTGACACATATGTATGCATATATATATTTATTGAAGGAATTCTTCCTTCAAAAATAGATATTATTTGTAATTGGACTATGAAAAGTTACTAGAAAAGACATATACTAAAGTCCTACAACAATAACTGAATTATACTAACATAGCACAAGGTACTTAATATAGGACATAAATAATTAAACAAAGCATAATGGAAAAGAAAAAGTAACAAAGAAAAATAAAGAAGATAGGACATGAATAGTAATTAAGAATGAAAGTGATACATTTAAATCCACACATGCTAATAACAATAGCAAATACCAATGTTCTAATCACTGAAAAGAAGAGTTTATCATATTAGATATAAAGCAAGAACCACCTGTATGACTTTTTTGACACATGAAAATTAGAATATTCCAAGAGATTAAAATAAGATATAACATAAAATAATAAGTTAGCACAAAGGAATATTTAATTTTAATTAAGTAAGGCAGAAATTCTAGTATGTATATTGGAAATATACAAATAATACAGAACTAAAGAAATAGGTAATTTTATACTTACAGTATAGCTCTTGTCCCTCAATGACTGATAATATGACTAGGTAAAAAGTTAATACAAATATAGACTTTAATGATATATAATATGAAAGGCTTACTTATCTATAAATATATGAAAAACATTCACCAACATAGAACATATGCTGAGTCAGAAAAATTCAATAAATTTAAAAAGATTGAAGCTACAAAGATCACTTTCTCTGACCACATTGGCATTATAAACAGTACTAACAAATTTGAAAGACCCTCAGATTTTAAAATTATGTAATCTACATCGAATCACCCACAGAATGAGGAAAATAACATTAAAGATTAGGAAACTTTTTAAATTAAATTTTATTATATCGTAAAGGTAATGTACAGAGGGGTTACAGTTACATAGGTAAGGCAATGAGTACATTTCTTGACAAATAGTGCTACCCCCTCCCTCATTTTCTCCCACTTTCCCGTCCCGAAACTCTCCCCCACCCCCCCGTTGTAAAGTTCATTTCCAACATAGTATCTGTGAGCATGGCTGTTGCATTGGTTCATTCTTTGTCCTTTGTCTCACCATTTTGTTATTCCCCTTTCCTTCCCCAAATCAGATAAACATATATACAAGGCACAGGGTACAAAAATCAAAAACAGTAACAATACAGAGTAAATCAAAGGGGGAAAAAAACAAAACAAAACAAAAGAAAAAAGCATTAACTTTCCACAGAACATAACAAAAACCCCTCTTGTTTCCATATGTTGGAGGTCATTTCCCTTTCCGTTAGCATTGTTTTATATGGTCAGATCAAGAAAAAAAAATATGTATATATTTCACATTTTCTATAAATGTGTATATTTATAGAAATATTTACATATTTATAGAAATATAAATATTTGTATATTTAGTGATATATACATATATATTTATATTTATACACACACAATGGAATTCTATGCTTCCATCAGAGAGAGGGGCATTGCCCCATTAATAAGGAAATGGAAAGACAGAAAACATTTTCAGAACCATAACTATTATAACATTCCATATGGAATTTTGTAGGATCCAGATAAAAGAGTTCTTAAATGAATATTTTCATTACTTTTTATATAATAATTTTATACTATTATTTTTATACTATTATATATTAATATAAATATATGAGAAGAAAAATATATAATTAATAATGTACAGTTCTACTCTAAGAAATCAAGGTTCAAAAAGAAAATTAATCACAATTTAATTACAATAACAAAAATAATGAAGACCAAAATACAATGGGCTAGGCAGTGGGGTAAAAAGGAAAAATAAAAACAACAGTGAAACAAAATCATTTTAAAGAACGATAAGTAATTATTAAGTATAGCAAATTTTTTTTAATCAAGTAGTTTTATTTAATTGGAAATAATCAGTATCTGTGAAAGAAAATCCCATTTCATATACTTAAATAAACATTTCTGTACATAAAAAGAAGAGTAGACTAATTACGCTGTAACTCCCTCTCCTTCTGGCAGGCCAGGCTGCCTCCACTTGCAATAGGTTGTGAGGGGCACCCTAACCCTAAGCACAGGTCACAAAGGCCAAGCTTTTCAGAGCTGCACTGAGCATGCCCCACACAGAGAGACCACTGTGAAAGCAAATTTCTCACTGTCGTAGGCGGTGCAGAGAAGGAATGGGGGACCACCATGCCTGTTACAGGGACTCGCGACCAAGGAGCTGTGGCTGAGACCCCCCCCCCAAATCTGACTGCTAACACAGCCTAGTGGTTAAAGACTTTTTTCCCTGACACACCAACCCTGAATAGGCAGGAAGGATTTAGAAAGGGTACTGTTGGCTCAAGAAGCCATTCTTACTAAGGAAGAGGCCAGAGACATGGCCACTGTCTGCTTCCTACCCCACAAGTTGGCTTGGGCACTGCCCCTTCTGCAAACTGCCACCCTGGCTGGCCAGCAGAGAACCGGGAGCTTCTCCAGGTAGCTTTGTGTCTGTGCAGAACCATGCTCCATTTGAGAATCTCCACTGCAAATCTGAGTTTCTTAAACGGAGGAAACTGTCTTGGGAGACCTGAAAATCCTTTCCCTCATTGGCCTGATTCTGCTCCAATGCTGCTCTGAAGTCCTTCCTCTTCTCCGCAATCCCCCCAATCTGCTAACTCCGCCCTGGGACAGGAGCGTGGGATTTTCATCTCTGCACCCACATCTCCATTTCCTAAAGCCTCTGGGGAGCGGGCTGGGAGGCAGCGCTGGGAGACCCTCCCAGGACTGGGTTCCTCTGTCTAGGTCCTGGCATGCCACTCAGCTTGCTGGTCTCTGGCAGGTGCAAGGTGGCACCAAATGCCAACACCCAGAATGCCAACCATCCACGAGGTCAGGGGCTGTCATTAACTGCTCTTCATCCTTCAAAAAGCCAACTTCATTGCCTCCAAGGGCAACGAAGGCTGGGTCCGGCTCTGCTCAGATGTGGGAAGAGAACTTTGGCTCAAAGAGCAGAGGTGGCTGCCAGAACCTATGCACACCCTCCTCTCCTGCAGACCTGGCAAGGGAATTTTCTCTAGGGGCATGGTCTGGAGAAGCTGAGGACCGACCCCACAGCTGACCCCTCCCACAGCTCACTCAGGAGGAATTGCCCTGCTGTCACATTCAAGGGAGGCCTCTGAGAGGCCTCAGGAGATCCTGAGGGCAGACAGTTCCCTAACTAGCCAGCACCGTGCATGGGCAAACCCACAGCCTCTTTGGTATATTTAACAACGAAAAATCAAGCCACGAATCTAGAAACAAGTACTATTTCTCAGCTGGTAAAATGTTCTTTGGAATATATATACACGCACATATATACTGTATACATATAGTGTATGTGTGTATTTTTATTTATATATATGTACACACACAAACACACTTTAGGTATCTGTTCATTTAAACAAACATCCATGTAAATGAAACTTAAAATCTGAAAAAAAGGTATGTAATAAATCTTTAAGTTAACTGAAGACATAAATTAACAACATCATGAAAAGACTGCTCTGCAGAATCTATGAGCATGAATGGCATATGATGGATAATTATTGTTAATAAATCTAATAGTACAAATGGAATGGACAAAATCCTGGAATAAGAAACATAAAATAAGCAGTAATTAACACAAAATATAAAACCTTCTGATAAATATCTCCATTGTTAAAGAAATAATTTCAAGGCTTTCCCACACATTAAACCTTTGAACCCCTGTTAGTTCATTGATGAATTTTATAAATGTTTAACATGAGGAAGAATTCCAAGCTCACACAACTGTTTTTAGAAAACAAAGGAGGATAGTACCCATCCCAAGTCAGTTTTGGAGAACAGTATAATTTTTTTAAACAAAATCAAGAGAAGAATTTCTCTAGTTGAAAAGAATCAAAGACAGCGAAGAGGAATAATATCTTACTTCTTAGGAATGTAAGTGCAATAAAGCACAAAATTACATATATGTAATATATAATATAAAATATATAAAGTATAATATATAATGTTATTTATGAGATTATATATTTATAATAGCTGGGTTTTATTCTAGCATCTTCATATTGAAAATTGTATGCATTATTGGGAAAAATAATTTATTTTTCTCAGAATGTCAGCAATTCCACTTGTAGCAGTGAAAATGAATATCTCCACAATGTCTTTTCATACATGAATACTCATACAAGCACTATTTGTAATAGCTGTGGAGTGAGACTAAATTAAATTTAAACATTTAGATGGCTATATTTTCATATAATAGTATAATCAATACTCCTACAAAATAAAATTCTTAGGAGTGCTGTATTATGTGTTAATAAACCTTAAAAGAATTTAAGCCTTATGAGTGAAAGGAGGACTAGAAGGACTGTATTTATTTAGGCTTTACTGGGGTTTGAAATGGGAGCCTTGGTCTTTATAAGTAGTCAATCTAATTAATACTTGGAGTAACCCTATCCTCACCCCCCCCCCACCAACCCCCAGGGCATTTTTGCTTCAGTTATTTTTCTCCTATATGATCTCTCCTTTTTGCTTTTGGCTATCCAGGAAACGTGATACCTCCCGGTAGCTGGGATCACAAACCCACATTGCCACACCTGGTTTGTTCGTTGCTCTGTCAGCCCTTGAACTGTGATCCTCACAATCTCCACTCTCAGAGTAGTCGGAATTATAACTATAAGCAACTGTGTCTGCCAGAAATTGTATTTTAAGTAGAGCCAATAAAAAACAGTATTAGAATATATGAAATTTGATCAGAAACATGCATTAAATTATGGTGAAGTTGTGGGATAAGAAATAATTCTTCAGAAGTACTGTGGAAGGAATGAACTTGACATATTACGGGCATCCTAAAAAAATAAAGAAAGAAATTAAATAAATAAAATAAAGTTTTTAATATGTACTTTTTATTGTAAGATACTGTACAGAAGGTTTACAGTTACTTGAACAAGGTAATGAGTCCATTTCCTATCAAGCATTGTTACACCCTCCTTTATATTTCCCCTTCCTTCCCTTCCATCCCTACCTCCCCAAAATAAAATAAAGTTTGAACTAGGCAATCACTCATCTACATCAGCAAGCTTGGGACACTGGCTGTCAGAAACAAGGACAGAAATGTATAATAGCTTATATGTGCTTGGACTCTGGTACAAACACATCAAACAGAATACAGATTTTCCTTTTCTTTTTATGTAAACCACGTACCAATACGTGTCATATTTAAAGAACACAATAATGAAATCATTTCATTTAGTCAATAAATCATTAGAAAGTATCCAAGATATCATATTTAACGAGGAAAATTTCTATAAAGATATGTATGTCTTTGAAAACAGCATACATGTAATAATATTTTACTTTGATTTTAGGTAAATAAAATCTCAAAATGTTTAGTAATTTTAAAAACTTGTTAAGAATCAAAAACTTTTTTGTTCAAAATTCCTTAATGCATTTTTTTCATCAGTTAAAAGTATCTTCTTTTACGTTTATAAATCTGGATCTAAATAAAATAGCTTTCCAGAGGGATCACCACAAATCCCCGGCCTAACTGGATACCTGTAAATAAGATTACAAATTTTCACTTATAGGGTAATATTTGGAAAATAATTAACAAATGTTGAAATCATTTAGATTCCTGAGGGCATTATTGAATACCAAACTTTATTTTGCAGAATGCTGCTTAGAAAAGCACCATTGTGATAGTTTACATTTAATACAAATATTGATTTTTAAAATAATTTATAGCCGGGCGCTGGTGGCTCACGCCTGTAATCCTAGCTACTCAGGAGACTGAGATCTGAGGATCATGGTTCAAAGCCAGCCCGGGCAGGAGAGACTGTGAGACTCTTATCTCCAATAAACCACCAGAAAACCAGAAGTGGCGCTGTAGCTCAACTGGTAGAGCTCTCGCCTTGAGCTGAAGAGCTGAGGGACAGCGCCCAGGACCAGAGTTCAAGCCCCACGACCGACAAAAAAAAAAAAATAATAATAATAATTTATGTGGGAGCTGGGCATATAGTTCAGTAGTAGTACACTTGTCTAAAAAATGCAAAGTTTAGGTTCAATTCCCTGCACTGAAAAAAAAAACAAAAGAGAGGAAGGAAGGAAGGAAGGAAGGAAAGAAGGAAGGAAGGGAAGAAAGGAGGGGAGGAGGTAAAGGGAGGAAGGAAGATGGGAGAAAATCTTAAAGATTTTAAGTCAATATTTAAATGAGATTTTAATATTAATATATCTGGTTGAAATACATTTTTATAAAATTATCTATCATGTAAATACCATGTGCTGATTACACCACTGCAGCTCCCTATCATCTATCTTTAAACATGACTTTATATAAAATTCTCCATGATTAAATACATAAAATAGCATCCACATATGAACACCAGAAAAACATGCTGGATGTTTTAAGAAGAACAATGGGTTAAATCTTGTCTTAGAAAATATATAGTATGTATCTGATCAAGGAATCAATTAACATCTTAAATATCCTGAACTTAATGAAAATTAATATGATGACAAGAAGTAGAAATGTAGTTATGATCAATAGAAGCATCAGTTTAGTCTAAAAGTTCTAAAAATATTGTCTATGAGTCTGAAAACAATTATCTTAAGAGATCTTAATAACAGAAAATTAATAAAGCTATTACACTCTGTCTCAAGAGTGCTCCCATTCACCTTATTACTGAGCTGTTACAATGAAACACCAAAACCATGCTGTAAGCTCAGTGACCTCTCTTTCATTTAACAGGACTGCTTTATGTTCTAAGACAAGGTCAAAACACCAAGTCAACTAAAGATCAAAAAGGATCTGTACCATAAATAGTATATATCATATAATTTCCTAAGAGGTTGTAACCTGACTCAATTAGAAACAAGATATAAAAATGAATTTTTATTTGCTTTCAAAATATTGTGAATTAATCTTACTACAATGATTGTAATCTTCTGTCCCAACAGTTCTCATAGAATGTTTTCATGCCATGTCAGTTCTCAAAATCTTTGAGAGAAAACATTGATTTCACTTAAGTGGTACATGCAGTTCATATGTGATACATAAATTCATAAGTGGTAAATACAGATCATATACTTAATAAAATAAACTCATTTGCAAATAAATATTTCTATTTAACATTCTGTGATTAATATTTATGTCTGTATTTTTCCTATTGTACATCCACTGACTGAAGACAAAACAAAAAGGATTTTATCCAAGATTCACATGTTTATTAATCTCAGTTATTTTGAGTGGCTTATAAATAAAATAAATAATGTGAACTTTCTCTCTGCATGAGATGTGTGCCTTAGTAAGTTTATGTGAAATTGACTAGCCTCCATATTAACTTTCATAGAAAACCTCCACAATATTTGTTTTCATGTAACAGCAGTACAATTTCTTTTCAGAAGTTAAGATATCCAGCTTTGGTTTTATGGTTTTGTGAAAAAAATACTTATGAAAATGCACAATTTCATTTGTAAAGTGAAGTTTAAGAGATTGAATGAGTGAGCAAAAATGGAACAATTGTGCCTAAGGGTAATCTTTCATATTCAGAAGCAAAATTAGGTAAATTGAGATTTCATAAAACTTACCTTTATTAAATATTAACATTGCATTTTTCCATACCACTATTTTGCTCTTTTTCTCAGATGTAACACATATATTATCATAATAGTAATAATCTAAATATAGAATGAAAATTGACTGGTAAAATTGCCTGTAGGCTGACATTATTCTGAAATGATCAAGAATGAAATGCTGAATAAGGGGATATGAAATAGTGCCTTCTAGAAATTAATTCCCGTTAAGTTTTGTGAAGCTTTAATCATATAATCCTGATTTACCAAAAAGCATTCATAAGGAAATTTAGTACTCAGGATAACTTCTGGGAAGGAAATTTTATGATAATCTATAAGAAAGGCAAAGACAATATAAGAAGCACAAGCTCTTTATATCTGTGAGCCTGAAAATTTTTAATAACTCCAAGGACAGAGAAAGTAAGTTGATTTCTTTTCCAGTCCGTTTGTTTGAGGACTCTGTTGAAACTTTTGGGTAATACTAAATGATATTTTTTAATCTTACCTGACTTTGTTAACTGAGAGATGGACGGGCCAAATCAACCTATTCCAGTACCATTAACTAAAAAGTTTATACTTTACATTTGGCTAGCCAATGGTGCACAAAGTGGCCAAAGATCATGATAGCATATTTTA
Organism: Dipodomys spectabilis; assembly: GCF_019054845.1. Classification (NCBI taxonomy): domain Eukaryota; kingdom Metazoa; phylum Chordata; class Mammalia; order Rodentia; family Heteromyidae; genus Dipodomys; species Dipodomys spectabilis. The sequence continues at coordinate 12,004,003 of NW_024870817.1, forward strand.
CTTACATTGCATTATTGTATAAGAATTTCTAGTTTGGGAAAAGTAACTCATCTAAGAAATTAAGAATGTACACAGACAAGTGTTTTATTCATCAAGAAAGACAGTACAATTATCTAATATTTTTGAGACAAAATGTTGTCACTGTGTTTTGTCCTACTTCACATCTGGTTTTTGACTCAGACATCTCTATTTAAGCATTTAACATTACGACTTTTTTTAACAACTAGGTTTCGGTAGTTTGAATCACTTCAGTTGTTGTTTGAGTGTGATAAAAATGGCTTGTGCTTTGGAAGAGTTTAATAAATTTGTCTGCTCCCAGAGTAGTTTATATGTTTAAAGTGTGAAAAAATTCTTTACTGAGTAGTAGCATGTCTTTAGTTCAACTGGAATGACTGAGCACAGGGTGAGAAAGTCATCTCCATTTGAAGCTTCTTCAGTGTCTAGCACATTAGCTGGCATGTAGGGGTACTAAATGTGCACTGATTCAAATTGATTAGCTCTGAAGAGAGTAGTTGTCAAAAAATATGTAGCAAAATCTAGCTGTGGCTTTGGCAAAAAGCAGAGGCAAGTAGGAAGCTTTTTGTAGGCAGGTGTTCAGGGAGAGTGTTCCCTGGTTATAGGCATGATATTGTTAGCACAGCATTTGGTATCTGATTTACTTTATTCCCTGTAGCAATGGTGGTTTTACTTTTGTGTACCTTTAAATCATGTGTTTCAGGGCTCATTACTGATTTTTTCACTTTATACAAGTTTTATTCCATATATAGTAATCTCTGACATTTTTTAAGAACATGGACCTATATTTTCTGACAATGGAACTATAAAGAAATAAATTAATAGCTACTTATAATGTGCATATCATGAAAACAAGAATTACTTTAAATCTTCAATATGAAATAGTTTAGAAAATGTATGAAATACATATAGAATTATTTATAAAATTCTTATGTAACTTTGTTATATAATCTGTCAGGGTCATTAGTTTTAATAACCTTTAT